>NC_077233.1:110589970-110889970 GCF_027887165.1 Monodelphis domestica
TTCATTGCTCTCACCGCCCCCTGGAGAGTTTGCACCTGCGAGGCTCTGGCTACCCCGGGAAGCTCCCCTGGAAGGAGGAGGCGGGAGAGGGGTGAATAGCTCCCGGCTAGACGCGGAGGAAAGAAGGCTTTTTAGCCATGGCTGTTTGCTGGCTCCGCAGTTTTAATTGATCTGTCTGGATTAGCCATTCGGCATTGGGACTAGAAAGAAAGCTGAACCAGTGAGTGATATCTGGAGGGCTCGTCGGATTCTGAAAAGGAGAGAAGAACACACTCTCCCTTGGCCAACTCATTCCCTCCCATGACTTCCACAGCCGCCTCTGCAGACTCCCAAATCAATCTTTCCAGTCCGGACCTCCAACAAATCTCCAAATGCCTCCAGGACATCTCCGCCTGGGCGGCCACCGGGACCTCCAAGTCAGCCTGGCCCAACTGAACCAATTATCTTTTCCTCCAGACCAGTCTTCTCATTTGACTTAATTGGTGGCTACACCATTCACCCACCTTGGTGTTATCTTTGACGCCCTCTTTATCCCTCCTATATTCAATCAGTTGTTGAATAGTGCCAATTCTAATTGCAAAACATCCCTGCGGGGGGGGGGGGGAGGGGAGGCAGGGAAAGGGGGAGAGACATACAGACAGACAGACGCAGAGAGACAGAAAGACACAGACAGACAGAGAGACAGAAAGACAGACAGAGAGTGGAGGGAGGGAGGGAGAGAGAGAATCATTTATTGATTAAATGCTTACTTTGTGCTAAGCACTGGGGATAAAAATGCAAAAACAACTTGCTCTTATGGAGCTCACATTCTAGTAATAATAACATCTGCTCACTCGTTGCTGCCATCCTTTCCCTGCACAAGATGCTGAACAGAGGCTGAACACCTGGGCTTCTTCTCTACTGTTACCACAATGGAGTGTGCTGTGTAACCTTGGGTGAGTTATTTACGCAAACCTCTCTGAGTTTCAGTTTTCTCATCTGTAAAATGGGGGTGATAATATTTAGTCTTCTTTCTATTCCTGCATCTACCATATTAGGAGAGGCCACAATACCACCCATCTGAGGAAGGAAGGAAGGAAGGAAGGAAGGAAGGAAGGAAGGAAGGAAGGAAGGAAGGAAGGAAGGAAGGAAGGAAGGAAGGAAGGAAGGAAGGAAGGAAGGAAGGAAGGAAGAAAGGAAGGAAGGAAGGAAGGAAGGAAGGAAGGAAGGAAGGAAGGAAGGAAGGAAGGAAGGAAGGGAAGAGAAGGAGGGAGAGAACAGAGAAGGGAGAAGGAAAAAGGAAGAGAGGGAGGGCATATAATAATAATAATTTATTAAGCACCTACTACGCATCAGACACTACACTGAGGGCTTTTACAAATATCGCCTCATTTAATCTTCACAATACCTCCGGAAAACTGGTGGTATTATTATTCCAACTTTATAGTTGAGGAAACTGAAGCAGACAGTAGCTAAGTGACTTGCCCAGGGTCATGCAGCAAATAAATGTTTGAAACCATATTTGAACTCAAGTTGTCCTGACTCCAGACCTAATACTGTTGTTACTGTGCCACCTAGCTGCCTAATAGCCTATTCAAATTGGACTTCCTGCCTTAAATATCTCTCTTCACTATTAAACTTATTATTTTATTAATTTCATTTATTTATTTTATTTTATTTAATATCTCTGTCACTCTTCAAATTTCACTCCAGCACAGATCTGACTATGTTAAAATTGCCTACTGAGTTATAGTCAAACTTCCCCCCCAAATCCAAGACCCTCCATAATTTGATATCCCCCTACCCTTCTAATTTGATCTTTTATTATTCCTCATTCTCCAATTTACTCCAGCCAAACTGAGCCTTGTCCCCAAAGGATGCACAATGCTTTCCCAGTTCTGGTCCATTCAGCAAAATCAAACAACAAGTATTTATGGATTGCTTATTATAAGAAAGGTAGAGTACTAAGTATAAGAGGGCTAAAGGGAAACAAAGACAGTCCCTGCTCTCAAGGCCTTACATTCTTCTAGGGAAATATAACGCATCCATTGATAAGCAACTCCAAAGTAATTTGATGAGGCAGAAGGCACCAACACCTGAAGATATGGAAGACGTGGCACCAGAGTGTTCAGTGTATATGTCTGTTTTTCAAAAGTCTAGGTCTCCCTGGGTGTCTTGGACTGGAATTGCAGGAGCCCCTCACTGGCCCGTTCCACTCCTCATGGCAGGAGAGCTCTGACCGAGGAAGAATTTGGCCCTCAGGAGGCATCCTGGTGATTCCCAACTTCTGAGTGTTCATGCTATTAGTGCTGGGCACTTAGTGTGTGTGTTCAGTTGCCAGGACCCACTAGAGACCAGAATTCCAGCACTCAAAATAGCCACCAGCCGCAAGGATGTACCCATCATGCTGTGTTTGAGACATGTTGAAGGGAAATCAGGGAATCGAAGGGGAGGAAAGCGGAAGAGGGAGTTCATTCCAGGCATGCATATGGGCCGATGCAAAGGCACCATCAACCTTTATGAAGCACCCAGCTAGGCCAGGCACTGTGCTAAGCACCAGGAGTACAAAATGAGGCCAAAGATAGTTCCTGCCTTTAAGGAACTTACAATGGAATTGGAGAGACAATGAGCTAACAAACATGTATACAGCAAGCCATATGCAGGGTAAATAGGAAACATTTAACACAGGGAAGACACTGGAGTTAAGAGAGGTTGAGAAAGGTTTCACGAAGGTGGGATTGGAGCCAGGACTTAAAGGAAGCAAAGGAGGCCACTAATTGGAATGGCTGGAGCCACAAGATGGTGTGTCTTATTCGGAGAGAATGTCTAACACAAAGAAGAGCAAATAGACCGGTTTCCCAGGAACAGAGAGCTGTGGAAGGAAATGAAATGAGACTAGAAAAGCAGCCCAGAGGCAGATTGGAGAGGACCTGCGGAAGAGTTTGTTTTGCTTTTAATCCTGGGCACAGTCAAGGAAGATGAAGATTCTGGAGGGCAGACATGATATGGTCATTCCTGTTTGGGGGATGGCCATTAGGCAGCTGGGTCGAGGACTGGGTGAAGGAGGACAGACTGGAAGCAGCAGAGAGACTCTTGCAATAGTCCAGGTGAGAGGCGGTGATGTCCTGAATTGAGGTGGTGATTGTAGGAGTGGGGAGAAGGGGAAGAATAGGAGAGATGTGAATGTAGACATGCAGAATCAGCAAGCCTGGGCAATTGGTTGCATATGGGGTGGGGGTAAGGGAAGGAAGACAGACAGACAGATAGACAGACATAAAGACAGATAGACAGACAGAGACAGAGAGAGAGAGAGAGAGAGAGAGAGAGAGAGAGAGAGAGAGAGAGAGAGAGAGAGAGAGAAGAGAAGAGAGAAAGGGAGAAATGAAAAAGGAGGTGTTGGTAGATGCTATGAGTGACCCCCAAAGCAAACAGAACCTTAATTAAGGCCCATAATTAATTGGACCAAACAGAACAACTGCTTGGGTCTTGCTTCACAGATAGACTTTGATTGACTCTCATCCAACAGGAAAGAACTTTAGAAGCCTAATCAGCTAGTGATACAGTGGATAGAGCATGGGGCCTGGAGTCAGAAAGACCTGAGTTCAAATACATACTTGCTAGCTATGTGACCCTGGGCAAGATGCTTGGCCTTTGTTTCCCTCAGTTTCCCCCACAGTAAAATGAAGATTATGATCACACCTATTATCTGCTAGGGTTGTTGTGAGGATTGAGTGAAATAATATTTGTTAAAGCACTTAGCCATTATTAGGTACTATATAAATTCTTATTCCCTCCCATCTAGTTGAACCAAGGAAACTGAGGCCAAAGGAGGTGACTTGTCCAAGGATACACAAATTGTCAGAGCTTAGGATACATACCAGGAGTTGTGGCTCCAATTTGTTAGTTACTTTCACTTCAGAAAGCCAACAATCTGAAGAAGAAAAAGGAATATTAACATGGAAGGATTAATGTTGGATTTCAAAATTATATTTAAGGAATAATTTTTTTAATTTTTAAAATAAAAATTTTAAAAGAAGGATTTGAGTTCACGAATATTAAAAATTACTTGAAAGCTTCAGTATCAAATCATTCTTTACTTCTAAGTGGCTTTCTTATATGATCAATTCCCATCCTGCCCTGCCTTGAAATTGGAGATAAAATAGTATTTTGGTAGTTCCTGTTGCATAGCAATTGTCATTTTAGAAAAACATGCAACTTTGTTTTCTTAGAGCTCTAAAGAAATGACCATATAATACAAGTGAATTAAGAGTTACTGTTTTTAGTGTTGTTATTAAATTGGCACTGTCATGTTTAGGGTGATAGAACATTCTTAAGTAGGAGGAGGATTTCTAAACAGAACTGAATAATACTACCATCTAAACACAAATCCCTAAGAGCTATACTTTTATAATTTGGGGGTTTGGTTTTAAAAGATTGCTCTATTGCAAAAATGAATAATATGGAAATAGGTATAAGTGATAACATTTGTATAACCCAGTGGAGGCACTTATTGGATCTGGGAGAGGGGAGAGAAGAGGGAAGGGAAAGAAAATGAAATATGGAAACATGGAAAATATTTTTAATATTAAAAAAAATTTAGGTTATACTTTTATATTTTAAAACCCTTCAGTAAAAATCAGTTGTTGGTAGGAACATGTTAAACCTATCAATAAAATGGGAAAAGAAGCCTTAAAATGTTTTTATTGTTAAGACCTAAGTGATGAATCACCTAAATCATTTTAAAAACACAATTTATCCAAAATAAATTATTTTTGTCTATAAAAGAATTTTAAAAAATTGAATCCAGGTTCCCTAAGGAATTATGACCTCAGGGAGTGAGAACTAGAACAGAACAAAGGATATGATCCTCTGCAAAAGGTATCAAACCACTCTCAACTACTTCTGTGGCTGCAGTAATATGTTAAGAGCTGGGTGCCCTGTCAACAGCTGGAATTATGACTTCAAATTGATCCCCCCCCCCATGCTTATCTGGGTCTCTTCTCATTTCCAAAAAGCTCAGATGTTTTCCCATTGAGTTTTGATTGATTAAAGTCATTAGAAAGGAAAGTACTTAGAGCAAGCATTCACCTTAGAGGTCCTATAGTCCAAATGCCCTCATTTTAGAGCTCCAATCTGATCCAATACATTTTTATTAGGGGCCTACTATGTGCTAGCGCCTGTGTATCAGTGTATCAGGGATACAATGAATAAAAAGAAAGATAGTCCCTACCCTTCAGTCCTCTGATCAGAGGGGAGAGGAGGCTGAAGGAGGTGGTGTCAGCCAAGGCTTGAGTTAGCAGCATGGTGGTGAGGTTGGAAGTGATGAGTTTATCCTGGGAGGGGGGGACTCTTGTTCCTTGGAGTTGAAACCAGGCAGGGCAGCAGGTGTAAAGTGGACTACAGCTGAGGAAACAGTTCTGAAGAAACCACTTGCCCATGCCACCAGGCTAGTAGATGGCAGTCAAAATCCAAATCCAGGTTTTCCAACTCCAAACCTAGAGCTCCTTCCACTGCCTCTAAGGCCCATCAACTTTACTATAAATTTCATGGCCTTTTCTCCTCCCCACCAACCCCCAACTATTTTCAAAGCTAAACATGAACCCCAAACACCTGCCTCCCACTCCCTCCAAAAGGGCACTTTCTGCTTCTCAACCAGACAATAAAACTCCATCAGCCCCTCTGCCTTAGCCTCCATGCTTTTGTGTCCTGTGAAGCCTCTCATGTTTATCAACCATCCATTCTCCAAAGCAAACAGTTCTCTCAGGGGAAGAGAGGAAAATGTCAGGAAAAGGCAAGAAAAGCATCTCTGGAGCAGCAGGTATTTTTCACACAATAAATCTCTCTCCTCTGAGCCCCCAGAAGACAGGGACTGTCTGGCCTCCCTCTAAAACATGTGCCCAAACCCCTTCTCCCCCTTTAGCAGTGAATCCAGGGCTGGGGCACCAGAACAGAGTGGGCCCCGAAGAGCAAATGTTGACCATGCGCTTGAGAGCTGTAGACATAAGTGTCTGGAGTGGCTTTTTGTTTGTTAGCCCTTTTCATGAACCTTGCCTGGGCACCCACTGAAACCACCGAGGAGGGGAGGGGAGGGGAGATGAGAGAAGGGGGGCTGCTGGGAGTGAGGCAACTGAGCAACTGTTCCAAAATGGGGGCAAATTCAGGCTTGGAGCCTCGTCCTTCTTCCTCTCAGCCTAGGAATTAGAACTGTTCCATTTTGGTTGGTAAAACTGAGGCCCCTGGGAAAGGAGAGATTTGTGGGGGGTGAGAGGGTGAGAGAAGGTAGAGGAGCCAGGCTGGATTTCTGGTTGACTTTTGAAACTCTGGCTCATCAGTGAAAAGGTAAATCCAACTAGCTGGCCCTGGTGATAAAGCTTCCTGACAATCTGCCCAGGACTGATAAGAACAGCTCCAGTTGTCAAAAGCTAATTCATTGCCCTCAGCCCCCAATAAAGTCAAATAGGGTCCTGGGGCTTGGGCTTATCAGCCTTCATCACCTACCACTCCTGCTCCATCCCAACTGTGGTTCCTAATAAAGCTCCTTTGCTTCCTAGTTACCCCAGGGACACCACCTGCCTCTGGGTTGTAGGGGTGGGGGAGGCTCCCCAAGGTCCCCTCTAGCCCTAAATCCTAAGGAAATCCCTAAGGAAAATGGGAGGCATGGCAGTGTCAGAAAGCCAGGCTGTGGTGGATGAGAGAGTTTGCTGCTGGGGCACCCCAGGGTCAAGGAGCAGGACCCAGAGCTCATGTGTGACTGTTGGTGCCCTGCCCCTCATCTTTTCCAATTTACAAATCCTAATTCAAAGACATTGATCTTCAGACTCCCTAAATCCCTGGATTTTCCATCACCTAAAATGAAGGAGCATTTCCTGAAGGTATATGCTTTGGGGTGGGGGTTGAGGGACAGGAAAGCTGCTAGAAACTTCTATCTAACCCTTCTTTTTTCCAGGATGGAAATTCTATAAAGGAAACTTTATTGTCCTCCACTTCCTATAGCTCAGATCACATTTGAGATTATAATGAAAAGAGGATAGAAAAGCAGTCCCGGTGTCATAGATTTAGAGTTAGATGAAATCACCCAGGACGCCATCATGTAGTACAACCTCCTCCCTTTACAGATGAGAAACTGAGGTCCAGAAAACTTAAGGGATTTCACTAAGATCACAATAATAATAGGAAAGCTGGTGAATCCAAGTCTTCTGACTGCAAATACAACACTCTTTCCACTGTACACTAAATGTCAGACAAGGTAGCCAAGAGAATCCTGACTGTGTTGATCACATAAAAACGAAAAAATGCAGAGCCTCATGGAAGAGATCTGAAAACCCTCAAAGAAGTTTGGTCTGTCCATTCACAGAGGAAATATCAAGTGGATTTATGAAAAGTAAAGCAAAAAAAAAATCCGATCTAAAAAAAGAGTCAGTGCCTATTACCAGATTTCAATAGACATCATATGGATACTCTACTGTAACTCATTTCCCAACTTGACTATTCCTTCGAGGAGCATCATCATTGGGAAACCTCATCTTGCCAAATCAAATCAGTCTTGGTACTCACATTTCATCACTACCCTGTCTCTCAAAAGGGTGGAAGCATGAACTCTAACACCTCACATTAAAGAGGAGGCACAGGATAGATATCTAATTTCTCACCTGGGAACTATTTTGCACTATTTCAAGACTTCTCTGTCATGCTTCTCTGACTGGGTACTTCTCCCTTCTCTTTCCAACTTTCTTTGGTGGATAATCTTCCCCTATCAGACTGTAAGCTGCTTGTGGTCTGGGACTGTCTTTCTTTTTTCATATTTGTATTCCCAGTGCTTAACACAGTGCTTGGCACATAATAGGCACTTAATAAATGTTTGATTATTATTAATTGACTTGTCCAACAGTTATCTGGGAAACTCAATAAAGATGGACATTGAGCTGGACTCAGAGATCAAGGGAGGAGGGCAAGCTAGATTACTTTCAGGAAATCAAAAAGTACTTTTACTCCATTCAAACTTCCCAAGAAGCAAAGACCTATCTTTTCAATACAAACATTTTACTGGTGTTGCTATGTGACAGAGAGATCTGGAATACCAATGTTTCCAAAGAAAGCAATGGTGGACTGCAATATAAGTACAAGGAACTCTGAAGAACAGAAGTAATAGAAGTCATTCAGGAATTGCATGACAGAAAATGGAGGGTTGCTCACTTGGTGAGAGTGATGGTAGATGTCAGGAGAGCTCCACTGGCACTGTAAAGATGTGGGGAAATAATAAGGAATGACTCCGGCATGTTGGAAAGATCTTAGGGGTGAACTTTTAGGACATGGAGGAGAACCATCCCCAGGTGAAGCGGTATGTTGCAATGTACATCACTGTACTGATTAAGTACTCTTAAATGATTGCAATGACAAACCCATTTGAGAGGTTATCTAGGAGACTCAAACTTTAGGTTTTTCCTTATCAACATTCTATGGATTATTCAAACCATCTCTTGTTTTTGTTAATTCTTCAAAGTTTTCTAGAGTGATTCTCTGAAATATATTATTCAGATTCTTTTCTTTCTGGAATGTTATGAGTGATCCTGAGTTGCGGCATTTTGTCCTATCCTCCAGATTTTTGGCTTGAATCTGCATGTTTTTTCAATTCCTGCAATAATTAAAACACTTTTTGACTCTGTTTTCTAGTTGATCAACATTGTCTCCAATAATTTTCTGCTATAGTTAAGGTTATTGTTGGCTTTTAGTAATGTCAGGAAAGGAGAAAATATTTGTAAAGCCTAGCACAGTGTCTGGCACAAAGCAGGCACTTAAGTGTTTATTCCCTTCCCTCTATTGCCATTTATTTTGTCCATCTATTTTACTTTGTCCTTTTTTGTCACTTTTTTCCTCTTTGATGTTTCTTTTGAGGAGGCATAAGAAGATTCTGGCTCCTTTTAAACATCTCATTTAATACTTATTGTTATAGATATTTTAAAAATTAAAAAAATAATAGCCAATGCATACCCTCTAAAAATATATTTACTCAGAAACCCCGTGGAAATCTTTTTATTCAGCTTTTATTGCTTCATACTCCCCCTAATGACTATTCTAAACCTTCTCTGTTCCCTTCTTTATGCAAATGATTTATTTTCCTACTTAAGTGAAAGGACCATCTGTTGTGAGCTTGCTCATCCTCCTTACCTCCATGTAAGTAGTCTTCCCGTCCTCTCAGAGAATAAAGTGACTCAACTCCTTGTCAGGGCTAATATTTCCTATGATTTTGCCCCATTGACTATTTCCTCAACAGTCTGTATTCTCTTTACTCTTTCCCTACATAATTATCTTTTCTTCTCTTACTGCAAACCTGTTCAAAACCCTCCTATCCTCAAAAGATTTTTCCATGTTTCACCTATCTTCTCTCTTTTTCCTTCAGTGGCCAACTCCTGCAATAAGTAGTATATGCATAAGTACAATTTCAAAACACTGTTTGCAAACATAAAGACAATCTCAAATGAATAAAAAATAGTCATTTCTCATGAGTATGCAAAGCCAACATAATTAAAATAATAATGTTAACTAAATTAATTTATTAGTTCAATGACATACCTGTCAAACCACCAAAGGATTACTTTTTAAAACTAGAAAAAGTAGAAATGAAATTCAACTACAGGGACAATAGGTGAAGAATCTTTTTTTTTTTTAACCCTTACCTTCTGTCTTGGAGTCAATATTGTGTATTGGCTCCAAGGCAGAAGAGTGATAAGGGCTAGGCAATGGGGGTTAAGTGACTTGCCCAAGCTCACACAGCTGGGAAGTGTCTGAAGCCAGATTTGAACCTAGGACCTCCCATCTCTAGGCCTGGCTCTCAATCCACTGAGCTACCCAGCTGCCCCCTATTAGGTGAAGAATATTAATGGAAATGATGGGGAAAAAAGTAGGCAGGAAGGGGCCTCAATAGTACCAGATCTCAAACTATGATACAAAGCAGTAATCATCAAAACAACTTGATACTGGTTCAAAAACAGAGAAGTCAGTAGTGGGAAAGATGAGGTATACAACGTACTGACTTCTATCTTGGACCAAGGATTTCAGTTAATGATTTCACCTATCTTCTCTCTCTCTTTTCCTTCAGTGGCCAACTCCTAGAATGCATGAGTACAATTTCAAAACACTATTTGCAAACATAAAGACAATTTCAAATGACTAAAAATATTAATTTCTCAGGAGTAGGCAGAGCCAATATAATTGTGAATAGTGAATATTCAATAAATAGTGAAAATTCAATAATAGTGAAAGATTAAAGAGCTAGAATGGTATTCTTGCCAAGATAAAAACCAACCCATTGTTCAGCACAGGTCTCAGTTGCAAGAATGTCTGTGGGCAGAACCAATTTGTATGTATGTGTATATATATGTATGTACACATGTACAAAAATGTGCTGTATAAGAATACACACAGATATTTCATTTAGAGGAAAGACCTTTGAATTTTCTTAGGTTATTATGTTTGAATAGCTCATTGAAACAACAAAGCACTACATTTCAAATGTAATTTAATTTCAGTTTAATTTACTCCAATAAATTTTAATGAATTTAATTTTGATTTAATTTAATTCAATTCACCAGACATTTATTAAGTACACACAAAGTACAAAGTAGCTCTAGATGCTAGAAATGGAAAAAGAACTAGAGTCCCTGATCTCTAAGAACTTACACTTCACTGAGGCTATACAACTAGGTCCCCACGTTATTAGTTTCTCTCTCACATTACTGTGTATTCATGTTGGAAATGTACTGTATCTATCAATATATTGTGTCTGCACTGCCCTCTACCCCCAGGAGAATGTAAGGCAGAGACTTCAACTTTTATATTTCTTTTCCTAGGACCTGGCACAGTAATTGGCACATAACAGGTGCTTAAAACATGCTTGTCAAGAGCAGCTAGATGGCACAATGGGTAGAGCACCATGCCTGGAGTCAGGAGGACCTGGGTTCAAATCTGATTTCAAACACTCCCTAGCTATGTGACCTTGGGCAAGTCACTTAACCCTTTTTGCTAGTCCTTGTCTTTCTTATAGTTGTTACTGGAACAGAAAATAAGGTTTTCAAAAAAATAAAACAAAAATACATGCTTGTCAACTGAGTGATATGTGTTGATACTTTTACATACATACATATATAGAAGTAGGTGTTATATAAACAAAGTAGTTTGGGAAGAGGAAAACAGTACTAAAAGCTGGAGTAATTAAGAAAAGTTTCTTGGAGGAGACAGAACTTGAGCTGAGCTTTGAAGGCTACTAAGAATCCCAAGAGCCAGAGGGGAAGAAGGAGAACATTAGAGGGAGGGGGGGAGTCTATGAAAGACAGTGACATTATGGGGAACAGCAAGCAGGGTGTTTTGAATGAAATAAGACTTAAAGAAAGGTTGGAGCCAAAATGTGAACAACCAGTCAGAAGAGTTTGGATTTTACTCTAATGATAATAGGCTATTGATGGTTTTTTAGCAGGGCGCGGAGGGGTTGGTGTGGCGAAATGAGTTCCATTTGAAACTTCTTGGGTTTCAGCTAATTATAGGACATTCAAATGGAAATGTCTAAGAGGTAGCTGGTGCCAAGCAGGCAGTGATATAACACATGTATCCCTAGGACCAATCTCAATAACTTAATAGTTATTAATAGACTCTTGGAATTGAAGAGCTGATTTTAGCTTGAATGACTGTTGGGTTAGTTACCCAATGGGTCTGGGCTCCATCCTTGAAACAAACAAACAAAGGATCACCAGCATGGCCCTAGCAGCACACCTACTGCATCCTAAGAGTCTTACCAGAAATTTAGAGCTTGAGTTAAGATAACTTTGAGAATAAAGATGAACAATCAGTGTTAGAAGGACACCCATAATGAAGAACTCTAGGACTATCATTTTATACTTTACTCTACCACTTCTTTCTTTGTTATTTAAATATTTAATTTGCTTTATTCTGTCAAAATTAACTTTCTTACCCCTCAATTGAACCCTATCTCTCCTTTCACCCCAAAAAGAACTCAAGAAAAACAAAAACCATTACAAAAATGTAAAGTCAACCAAAACAAATTTCTACAATGGCCATGTCCAAAAAAAAAAAATTGTCTCATTCTGAGTCCTTTGTCTCTCTATCATGACATGGGTAACATTTCATCATTATTCCCCTAGAATCATGGTTGATCATTATACTGATAATGGTTCAGTATAACAATATTCCATCACTTTTATATACCATAATCTGTTCACATATGCTCTGGTTTATAGGGGAACATTATACACAGAGACTGATATACTGTGGCAAAATTGAATGTAATGGACTTCTCTACTAGCAGCAATGCAATGATCCAGGACAACCATAGGAACTTATGAGAAAGAATGTATCCACATCCAGAGAAAGAACTGTGGGAGTAGAAACACAGAAGAAAAACAACTGCTTGATCACAAGGGTTGATGGAGATATGATTGGGAATGTAGACTAAATGATCACCCTAGTGTAAAAATATTAATAATATGGAAATGGGTCTTGATCAATGACACATGTAAAGTCCAGAGGAATTGAGTGTCAGCTATGGGAGGGGGTTGGGGGAGGGTAGGGAAAGAACATGGATCTTGTAACTATGGAAAAATATTCTAAATTAATTAACTAAATAAATTTTTCCAAAACTTAAAAACACACACACAAACACATATATTCACTATTTTATAAACACTCCCTCAAATTTCATTCTTTTCCACCTTAAGAAAAGCAATAAATATTTTTGTCCATCCTTTGTTAGTTTGCTTAGTTAGTTAGTTAGATTAGGACTAAATCCTCCCTTAATCTATCTTGTCTCCTTCCCCTTCCTCCCTTTTCCTCCAATTTCCCTGATGAGTGAAATGTATTTTTGTACTCAACTCCATATATGGTTGTAATCTTCCTTCTTTTGACCAGTTTAGATGAGAGTGAGGTTCAAATGTTAGTAGTATCTCCCAGCCTGCTCTTCCTTAACTTTCCCTTCCCTCCTTATCCCCAATATATTTGTTTTCCCTTTTCTTTCCATTCTTATCTTAAGGTTATTAAGACATAATAATGAGTCCTAGGTTCAGATCTGACCTCAGACACTTCCTAGCTGTGTGACCCTGGGCAAGTCACTTAACCCCCATTGCCTAGCCCTTACCATTCTTCTGTCTTGGAAGCAATGCACAGTATTGGTTCTAAGCCAGAAGGTAAGGGTTTAAAAAAAAAAAGGCATAACTGAACCACTCCCAGGCTTTGTCCAATTGGACTCCTATATCCTCCAATGATGATGGCATTTACAAGGGACAAATGTACTATCTCTCCATATTTTAATGTAATTAGTTTATCCTGGTTTAGTCTTTTGTCACTGTCTATTCACAGGTACCTTTTTTATGTTACTTTTTACTCTTATGTTTGAACTTCAAAGTTTCTACACAACTTTAGTGTTTTCATCAGGAAAGTTTAGAAGTCTTGTATTTCATTAAAGATCCATTTTTTCCTGTCATAATATAATACTAAGTTTTTCTGGTTAAGTTATTCTTGCCTATAAGCCCATATCCTTTACATTCTGGAATACTGTATTTCAAGTTCTCTGCTTCTTGATAGTAGTGGCTGCTAAATTATGTGTAATCCTACTTGTAGCTCCTCCTTCCTTGAATTCTTTCTTCCTGGTTGCTTACAGAATTTTTTTTTAACCTGGACACTCTGGATTTTGGCTATGATATTCCTGGGAGTTTTCATTTTGGAGTTCTTTTCATGAAATGATTGATAGATTTTTTTTTAATTTCTATTTTACTCCCTGGTTTTCATAGATCTAGGCAGCTTTCTTCGAAATTTTTCTTGAAATATGATGTTTAGGCCCTCCCATCATGACATTTAAAATGTCTAGGGATTCTTAATTTTTTTCTCTATTTTTATAGTCAGTTTCTGCTCAGAAATACCCTTCATCTTCTTCTATTATTTTTTCAGTCTTTTGATTGCTTTATTTGCTTTTTTTTTTCTATTTCCTGTTGCTTCATGGAGTCATTGATTTCTGTTTAGTTTATTCTGATTTCAGGGAGTTTGTTGCTTGAACAAGTTTTCTGCATCTTGTGCAAAGCTGTTAATCCTTGTTCGAATTCCTTCTTTTATAGTTATCAATTCTTTTCTAATTTTTTCATCAAATACTCTCATTTTGTTTACAAAATTAAACTAATTATAGCTGAATTTTTGCCCAATCTGTGTTTTTCTTTGAGGCTTTGCTTGTAGATGTTTTGGAAGAATTTTCTTCTTCTGGGTTTGTATTTTAAGCTTCCTTAACACCATAATTACCCTTTATGGTGGGATTCTTGTAACCCAACCTACTTCCTAACTTCAAACTTGATATTAGAGCTAGGCTCTGCCACACTGCTAGAAAGAAGGTCTGGGATGGTTCTGTTCTTGCATGTTGGATGATGTTAGTGTTGTATGATTCTAGGATCTCAGCGACAGGCTGGGCACTTGTACACTTTTATTGAATTCAGGATGTTCTGATCCAGGGCAAAATTGATTGCTGTCCGATGGCCTGAGCTCTTAAAGTTCCTGACCTAGGTTTGGTTCTAAACAAGAGTAGATTGCTTCTAGACTCAGCCCCTATCATCCAGTTGAAAAGTTCTGTTGGTTCAGAGTGGCAGATAGGCTTCCTTTTGGTCTGGAATTCTTGTCCTTGTTATTCCTCTGCAAGCTGGACCAGAACTAGAAATGAGATTCTGCTTGGCACGTAGGAGCTGAGCCACAGTGCTTCTGCTAGCTTTTGGCTCACAGACAAAGATAATAATTGGAAAAAAAATAGCTTCAGGAATGTTGTAGGTTTAAAAATAAACCTATGCCAAAAAACCATAGCATTTTTTATAATAACAAAAATCAAAAGAATAATAGAAAAGGAAATAACATTCAAAAATAAGTATAAAAGGCATAAAATGTTTGGTAATCAACATGCCAAAGTATACTCAATATTAGTATAGATTCAATTTCAAAATATTTCTATGGTACCTATGCAGTGTTAGTCAAGCTATGATTTGTTATAAGCATTTTAGAAAGCAATATGGAATTATATAAAGTGATTTTAATGTCTGCACCTTTTGGCCCAAAGATTTTATTACTAAACATGTACTCCACGGAGATATTTGATAGAAAATCCCTATTTATACCAATATATTTATTGCAGCCCTTTTAATGGAATCAGAGAATTCTAAACAAATCACGTGTTCATCAACTAAAGAATGGCTTAACAAACTATGGGACATAAATGTAATGGAGCATTATTGTGATGTAAGAAACAATGAATATGACTACAGGGAAGCATGGAAAGATTTCTATGAACTGATGCAAAGTGAAGTTAACAAAGGTAAGAACAATATAAATGGAAAGAATCACCAGAAAATAATCAAAAGTGGACAAGTGAATCAGCTAGGTGGTTCATTGTTTTGAGAACCAGACCTAGAGATGGTAAGTCCTAGGTTCAAATGTGGCCTCAGAATTTTCCTACCCATGTGACCCTGGGCAAGTCACTTAATTGTCCAGCCCTCTTCTATCTTGCAGCCAATACTTAGTATTAATTCTAATTCTAAGATGATAGAAAGTAAGGGTTTTTAAAAAAAGGGGGAACAAGTAGGGCTTCAGAGAGGAGATTAAATACCTCCCTTTTTGCTCTACTCCCACTCCTCTGCAGAGGTAGGAGATATATTAGTATTGATTATTGCAAATATTTTCAGATTTTCCCCCCAGGTATTGCTCAGTTTTGCTGATTCTTTTTCCTATTCTTAAAAAAAAAGAAGTAGGCTTTGTAATGTAGGATGTCTATCTGGAAGGGGGAGGAGAAACAAAGGGAAAAATGGGCAATATAAAAATAAAAGATAATAAAAATTTATTTCTAAAAAGATGTTTCCTTGGACTTGTAAAATAATGGCATCATCAATTAAAAGCAGTAAATTTTTAAGCCATATTTGAAAAAGTACTTAAGCCATTCACTGAATTCAATTTCTCTTAGATTCCATATCAGTTAGCCAAGGTGTGTGACTTTGAACAAGTCACTTGACTCCTTTTAGTTTCAGCTTTCCCAATCTTTAAAATGAGGGGATTGAAACAACCTGCCTCTAAAGGCTTTCTAGCTTCAAATCCTATGATCCAGTGTAATCAGAGTATTGCTCTGAACTGACAGGTAAAGAATGGCCTGACAAATAAACCCACAGTCATACAAAGGCACTTGTAGCAATCAAAATAACTCACTTCTTTACAGAGTGCTGCCCTCCCTCTACCTCTGTGAGGCAGGTAGTATTATTATCCCCATTTTACAGACAGGGAATTTGTAGTCCAGAGATTAAGTGAATTGTCCAGAAGCTAAACCAGGTTTTCTCATTCTCAAAGCCAAAGTACTCTTTCTATGACACCACACCAATTCTCGTATTACTTTCAAATAGTCAGACCACAGCACAGCATAAATATAAATTTAAAGATTTAAAAACCTTTTTTTCAGAAGAATGAAATAGCAAGCCAGATATATTCTAAAAGACCAAACGGTTTGTTCTTTTGAAACCCAATACAGGTTAAATATGATTATTTTAAAAATTCAAACAAAATTATTTTCTTAGAACAAATTTTGTAATTAGGTGTTGCTTAAAAGAAGCAGACTCTTTCTTGGGGCTTAGAAGCCTTTCACACATGCATTTCTGCTGTAACGGTTATCTGGAGGTAACCTTAGAAATAACTCTTCCCCCTCCCCCACCAGCTCCTCTTTACAATAGAGGAAACTGAGACTCAAGAGACTACATAGACCAGAGCCAGTTCCACTGCCCCGTTGCTGCCTCTTGGGGACTTGCTTCTCCTTTTGTACTTAGTTCACAGCCAAATCACAATAAGTTCTTTTCCATGCAATCTATACCTATTCCCTATGGATGGATGAGGAAAAAATTCCTAAATAGATAATTAGGAAAGTTTTTGGGCTAACCAGCATCCCTCAGTGCTGTCTTCAAACTGTGAAGCCTATTGAGTTAAATGTTATTCTAGAAGCTTTGGAGTGATGGCAAGGACTCTGGATCTGAAGTCAGAAATCATTGGGTCAAATTCTGGTCTGCCACTTACAATGTGGTTAGCTCTAAGCAAGTCCCTTACATGCGTGGTGCCTTTTATACCCTGTTCCGTAAAATGAGGATGAGGTTGGTTGTTTTTCATTCAAGACCAACTCTTGGTAACCCTATTCAGGATTTTTTTTTTGGCAGAGGTACTAGTTTGCCATTTCCTTCTCCAACTCATTTTACAGGTGAGGAAACTGAGGCAAACAGGGTTAAGGGACCTGCCCAGGGTCACACAGCTGGGAAGTGTCTGAGGCCAGATTGGAGCCTAGGAAGAGTGTGATGCCAGACTGGGAATTCTACTGCACCACCTAGCTGCCCCCAAATGGGGGAGATACCCAACCTGTCTGCTGCACAAGGCTACCATATGAACCAACCCATGAAGCCCTATAACAACATCATGTATCAAAAAATCACATGTCCAGTGCTCAGCATTGTACCTTGGTTCATATTTAATTTGAATGTCAAGTGCTGCCATCTCTCTGGTACTTTTTAGTTGTCAAACATCCCTGTTTCCAACAATATCTATTTAGTAAATAGCAAAACATAAAACATTTTAAGATATTGGAAAATTTTTATTTAGCATCCAGTACAACATATATTAAAATTCTGTCCCAAACCACAATGTTTTCAGTAAAATAAACATCAATTTCATTAATACAACACAATATCTGCAACCTTTATAACAAAATGAAATAATTAGTAAATGAACACTGAATTCTGCACATGGTTAATAACCCTTCTTTGTTCAGAATATATAAATGTGTCTTTATTTCAACATTTCACTTTTTACATAGTTCAATAAGGGAAATACCAGTCCACTGAAGTGACAGAAGGGTATTTCACTGTACGACTGGAACTATTATCTTTTGGTTGTGATGGGACTGTCTGCAGAAAATGAAAATGTAATTAAATATTAATCTGCCTCTAAATGAGTCATGTAGAGTGTATAAAGCTCCTCCCAACCCACTCCTTTTTAAAGGTACATAAAACTGTAAATTCTTTCATATTAGGAATGACAAAGTATTTACCACTCTCCATGCTCCCATGAAAACAGCTACAGAATTAGCTTTCAACTAGGGTAGTCTGATCAATCTATGTTTCATGAAGCAAAAATAATCTCAGCAAAAAGTCTTAAAAATAAATACGAGCAAAGAAAAAAGGGGCCTCTTCCTCGAAATCCATGTTCCCTACTTTGGGGTTGGTCTTTTGCCAAAGACACCACCAATTGAATGATGACTTCTGACTTACTTAATTAGGAAAATACTATTAAATTGGGATTTCAGCCCAGTCTTATATTCTGTCCCTTAGTTTGTCACAGTGTAATTTCCTTCTCTCTCTCTTCTCCTCTCCTGTTTCCGACTTACCTACCTACCTACGAATTCTTTGTGAAGAAAAAGGTTAGGGAATGATGCTAATATATGGAAAGTAAACATTGGTTTGAGAATACAAGTTGGAACTAATAAGCTTTTGACTACATGTACTAATAGAATATTAGTTTAGATTTGGCATTTAAAAATCAGTATCACCAACCAAAAAACTCTAGATAATTAAAAACAACCTAAGCAAAGGAACATGTCCTGCCCTCAAAATTTCATATCATTTCAAGCCTTAGCTAAATATGGATCTGAATCAGGACAGTAGCTCCAGGACATAGATTGAGTGAGACATCCTGGGAACTGAAGAAGAGTTGTCAGAGCATCATGGGGAGACACAATGAATTCAGGGAATTGGGATCTGAACATCTAGATGACTGACATAAAAGTGGCAAGTTCCTATGGAAAGTCAGTAAAGAACAGATAAAATATAATCATATTCTACCATAATTTATGGCTAGACAAATAGAAAACGATCTAAAAGTGGTTAAAGGGGAGGAGAGTCTGTGAAATAAATTCAGAAACTAGAGATTTTAACTGAATGCTAGACAATCATTAAACTAAGATAGAAGAGAAAGGGTCTGATTTACTACTAGATGGATATATTTTCATTCAATTTTGACTGAATTATACCTCAGAATTATAAGAAATAGAATTACAGCCAAATGGAAAAATGTACTTTAAAAATTAAAAGTATTTTTATTTGAGGATGATCAGCAATGGATGATAATTTCTATAAATTAATCACGTTTTCTTTATAAAGTTAGAGAAGAAACTAAGGAAATTGGTTTTTGTGTATAATGTGCCTATTTCTGAGTCAAAGTCAGTGGTTTGATCGTATCTTGTAGCTGAGTACCTGGGAAACAGAAAGGGTGATATTCCTATAGTATCTTCACTAACATTAGTCACCACTCATGGACCTTTGGTTATAAAAACACGAGGTTAGGCATCTAGGAAGTTGCCTAATCTTCTAGGCTAGGAACAAGCTCTTCAATTCTCTACTACACATCGCTCCTGAGACATAGCTGCCTAATGCTTATTACTGTCTCTATACTTTAAAACTTTACTTCCTAATCACTAGCTCCAATCCTTTAGTCCTTAAGAATAAATCAGATTAGATAATAAGAAACAGACATCAAGTCAGCTGGCTAGATTTCTGGGGTGGCTTTAAAAAATATTTTTGGAATTTTTTTTTTAAATCCTTCCATTTAAGGGAGAATAATTGACCAAAAAACAGTAATTTTTATAACATAAGAAAACTGAATTTAAGAACTTCTTTGACAAAGAGAATTATTCCATTTAATAAGTCCAAGGCTTAGTATAGTTGAATAACATCATCCCATTCAGCAAGAGGCCAGATCCCATTGGGCTGCACGTTGGGTGGAGAGCTCTTCCAGTCCCAGGTCTTCACAGGAATCATCCAGGTCTTGCCATAATTGGCCTCAATGTAGTTGATGGTTTCACAGGGCACACGGACCTTTATTTCCACAAACTCAGCCCAACAGAGTTTAAATTTAGGGAACAGGTATCTGTGATAAAACAGAGTTAAATATGAAACATTTATTTTGCAGATATTAAACTTTAAGAGTTAGAAATACAAGTTTTTTTCTGCCTCTATGCTAATTTTTGAGTAATCCCAATAACTAATAAGAGAACATAAATAATTCTGGAGTATATTTATATATTGAGTAGACTTATTCATCTTTCCTTTCATCACAACTTGGGATTGCTATCATTTTAGAGCATGTCTGATTCCCAAAGTCATCCATGTTTATTCCCAGCAGTCTTATGCCTCAAATGCACCTCAAGAATTATATAGTTCATTATCTTCCATCCCCAGTGCAGGGTCTCCTTTGCTTTTTTCTTTGTATCTCTGACACCAATTCAGCACCATGCCTTGCAAATAATGGGCACTTAATAAATGTGTGTTGAATTGAATCTAATTATTTCTTCAGTTTCTAACTTTATAATTTTTTCCAAAGTAATTGTATATGACTTCTAATCCAGGCCAGGTAATGTTCGTTAAAGCTAAATTAATTGTACCTGGTGCAATTTCAGTGAACTATTTCTTTGAAAGAACAACTCTTAGAAATTCTCCAAGCAGGCATGCTTTTGAAAACTGCCATGGGAGTATGGGGAGGGGTAGCTGGGTAGCTCAGTGGATTGAGAGCCAGGCCCAAACATGGGAGGTCCTGGGTTCAAATATGACCTCAAGACACTTTCTAGCTGTGTGACCCTGGGCAAGTCACTTAACCCCCATTGCCTAGCCCTTACCACTCTTCGGCCTTAGAACCAATACATAGTATTGTTTCTAAGATGGAAGGTAAGGGTTAAAAAAAAAGAAAAAAGAAAACTGCAATGGGCCATGTAATAAAATGCTGCCTAAAAGCCAAATTTTAAAATTTTGGTGTAAGGTTATTATGTATCAGTTTCTGAGGAATGCTTGCCTTTCATTTGATGAAAGTAATTTTCACTAATGGTATGTGAGTGGCAATAGCACAAAGTTGTTATTATTCAATTCTAAACGGGGAACCCTGTGATGACCATGGGGTTTGTTTGTCCTTCTCCAGAAGATTCAGACAAACAGAGGTTAAAATGATTTGTCCAGGGTCACACAACTTCTAAATGTCTGAAGCTGAATTTGAACTCAGGTCTTCCTGATAAAATCCACTGAGTCCCCTAGTTGTACAAGGTTAGAAGGCTTTAAAATGATAGCAGAATTGTTCCCCTTTAGACTACAGGAAAATAAAAATAGGCATTAAAATGTAATCATATTATAGAAATAAGATTAAGCATTTCAGCATCTCTGCCAAGGAAAAGTTGGATCCTAGCCATGCCTAAATACATTGTGCTACCAGATGAACATCACATCAAACACGGTGATGAGAGTATCAAGTGTTCTCAAGTAAGCAGTGCATACTTTTCTCTGCTGGTGAAGGCAACTAAAGGACAAACCCAGCTGGGGTCTGAGAATAAGAAACCACATCATATGATAGCTGTTCTGGAATAAGATACTGCACTAAGCTGCCTTTTAATGCTCCCAGTTTTGCTTTCTGTACTCCTATTAATGTCATGGCTCATTTTGTTTGTAAGGAGAACATCCACCTGTCTTGTCCCATGCCATCATGTTATGTGAAGATTAAATTTAACTCTCCCCTGGTTGTGAAAATGAAATTAACTCTCTCCTTATTGTAAAAATTAAATTAACTCCCCTGCCCATTTTTAGATTTAATCACCAAAAATGTAAAACACTCTACTTAAATTTGAGTAGGGAGATCTGCCCATTTTTAGATTTAATCACCAAAGGTGTAAACACCCCATTCACACTTGAGTCGGGGAGATCTGTGACCCATGTGTGCAATAGTGGGTGACAAATCAGAATTAAACTGACTGCCCCTGGACAGTCCTAAAGCAAAGTTTCAACAGTGACTGGTAGATGTAAAATTAGGGGAAGGCACAGGAAGTGATGCAAAGGAAAGTGTCTTAAGAGGGAGTTACAACTTCCTGAGTGGAGTTCTACTTGGAGTTATACTTCCTGTGTGAGACAGTTCATTCTTTGGAGCTGAGACTGGAGAAGAATCTGCTGATTGGCCCTGAGACCCTGTTCCTGGTGAGGCTGTTCTTAAATCTCTTCCTTTGGACTAACATGTGGTGAGTGAAAAGAGATGACTCCTTTCCTGAATTTTCTGAAGAAACTAGCCTCAGGAGAGACTTACCTCTTGAGAGACTTACCCAGGTCCTCGGCTACAAGGGCCAAGGCCTTTCTGGTTAAGGACTAAACACTTCTGCCTGGGTTAAGTCAGGGGTCGGAATAAATTACTTAGTGCTTAGGCTAGATATCTTACCCTATACTCTCTCTGATTTTCTTACTTCACTCTTTCTACATTTTGTAAATAAACTATAAATAAATCTCTTTGGAATAAATTAAGTTCCTGGTGACCCTATTTTAAATATAATCCAGTCCAACCTTTTAATATAATTAATCCTTTTTTTCTTCCTACAGTTGACACTACTAAGTTGATATGTGGCAGAATCTTTAATTCCTCATTTTCTATGATAGCCCCCAAAGCCTCACAAACATCTGAATGACAGGGAAAAAAAAATCACAGGCCCAGTACAGATAGAATAAATATCATCTCTTCAGAAATAAAGGAATTTATAAACAAAAAAGTGAAATGTCAAATTTTAAAGCTAATGAACAATTTCTAAAAATAACCCAAAGGAAACCTAACTCAATAGTTTATTCTTTATAAAACTATTTTTGGTGGAATTTTTTTCCCCTCTAAAAAATTTTAACAACATTCATCAAAAGGAAAGAAAATTCTGACTCCCTAGTGGAGATAGAAAGGCAAAGTAATCATTAAAATGGAATAATTATTGTTTCCTAAAAGGCTCAATCCATTTAATCCAACAAAAATTTATTAAGCCTCCACCATACAAGAGGCTCTATGCTAAGTGTTCTAGATCCACCTGAAAAAAAAAAAAAGCTTTTGTTCTTAAGGAGCTCACAGTCTGCTACCACAGAGATATAACATGTCCACAGATAGATGTATATAGGTGACATTTTGAGGAAGGAGCAAGCACTAACCACTAAAGGGATTAGGAAAAGCTTCCTACAAAACATATTTCTATATTATTCATTTTTGTAAGTGAATAATCTTATAGAACCAAAACCCAAAAACATATAGTCAGATGAACAAGTGACAAATCATATGCTCTCATCTGCATTCCTACTC
Organism: Monodelphis domestica; assembly: GCF_027887165.1. Classification (NCBI taxonomy): domain Eukaryota; kingdom Metazoa; phylum Chordata; class Mammalia; order Didelphimorphia; family Didelphidae; genus Monodelphis; species Monodelphis domestica. The sequence continues at coordinate 110,613,131 of NC_077233.1, forward strand.
CAACAGTTCTTTCTCTGGAGATGGATGGCATTCTTTTTCATAAGCCCCTCAGAATCTATCTGGATCATTTTATTGCTGTTAGTAGCAAAGTCTATCACACTTGGTCATTCCATAATAGTGCTGTGTACAAGGTTTTCCCACATATACTTATTTCACTCTGCATCAGTTCATGCAGGTCTTTCCAGCTCTCTTTAAAATCATCCTGTTCATCATTCCTTACAGAACAACAGTATTCCATCACAGTCATATACTACAATTTGTTCAGTCATTCTGCCAACTGAAAGACATCCCTTTAGTTTTCAATTCTTTGCCACCACAAAAAGAGCAGCTATAAATATTTTTGTACACACAGGTCCTTTCCCATTTTTTAAAAAATCTCTTTGGGATGCAAACCTAGTAGTGGTATTACTGGATCAAAGGGCATGCATGGTTTTATAACACTTTGGGCATAATTCCAAACTACCTTCCAAAATGGTTTGATCAGTTCACAATTCCACAAGCAATGCATTAGTTTCCCAATTTTGCCACACTCACCCCAACATTTATCATTTTCCTTTCCTGTTATATTGGTCAATCTGATAAGTGTGAGGCAGTACTTTAGAGTTGTTTTAATTTGCATTTCTCTAATCAAGAGGGATTTAGAACATTTTTCTTATGATTATTGATAGCTTTGATTTCTTCATCTGAAAACTGCCTATTCATATCCTCTGACCATTTATCAATTGAGGAATGCCAGTCTTACATTTCCAATTGCCTCTGAGAAGGGGAAGAACCAATGAGAATAACACTTGGGAATGTGCCAGCCCACATATGACTATAATGCCCACAATTCAAACTAATTATTGTTCTCCAAACACCCATCTGTTACTGATTTGTCTACTTTGGTTAATGGATGCACCATTTTCTCAGTAACTTAAGTCCCAAATTTCGGTCACCTTTTACTTTTCCCTCTCCTCTATATACCACATAAAATATTTGCCATATATAAATCAGTTGCAAACATTTTTCATTCTATTTTTATCTTGATATTTATATTCATGCACTTCTTTCCATTCCGTTGACATTGTACTCATTACTTTTCACAGCAATCTTCTAACTAGCTGGATTGTCTTTCTAGACTCTTTTCCTTCAACTATCTCTCTCTCTCCAATTAGAGTTAAGTGACTTGTCCAGGATCACACAGTTAGAAAATATCAGAATCTGAATCCAAATTTGAACCCAGAACCTGCCATCTCTAGGCCTGGCTCTCAATCCATTGAATCACCTAGTTGTTCCCTTCTAGTTGTTCCCTTTCCCCCCTCAGATGTATTGATCATTCTATTGACATATTAATTTTCCTAAAGCATTTTACACAAGCAGAAAGTTCTAAGACCCTTTGTATAATTTGAAAACCATGCATAATAGCAAACCCCATTATTTTATAAGTATTTCTTATACAGACATACCTAAGTACTTTGTGACTTTTCTCGGGTTTATCACAGCTATCAGCATCACTACTCTTGTACTTTGAGGCCATTATGAATAACTAATCTCTGACTCAGACAACTTGCTACAAGCAAAAACACAGATTGATGTGGATCTAATGTTTGTTGCAAAATAATGTTAATGGCTCTTACTACTGATTCTCAATGCTGCAAGACTTTACTCTTTATATTGGAAAAATGACATAGATTTAACACACAATTAAATTTTTTTATTTTACACATTTTTTCTGCCTTTATTTTTCTTAATTGCCAGTTGTGTATACCTGAATTTGTATATTGAGTTCTTTTAAAACAAGGTCCTACTGTACTCTACCTTCAATTGCTCCCCAAAGCACTACCAAGTATAAAGCCTGTCTCTTAGAAAAAAAAAATTTTTTTTTACCAATTACGGGTAATAAATTTTTACACAAGTTTTCCTGTTATATGATCGAACTTATTTCCCTCCCTTCTTTCCTTTCCCTTTCCCCCTCCTGTGCTGACAGACAATTTGTTGCAAAACATGTTTTCATACTGTTCATTTGGGCAAGTGAGAAATCTTATAAAATCAAAACCTCAAAACATAAACCCAAATAAACAATTGAAAAATTATATGCTTTCATCTGCATTCTGGCTCCAGCAGTTCTTTATGAGGAGATGAAGAGCATTTTTTATCATAAGTCCCTCAGAATTTTCCTGGATCACTGAGAGTAGCTAAGTCTATCATAGTTGATCATTCCACAATATTGCTGTTACTCTGAACGGTGTATTCCTGGTTCTGCTTATTTCATTCTGCATCAGTCTGTGAAAGTCTTTCCAACTCTTTTTGTAAAATCTGATCTCTTAAAACTGACATTCAAGGCTCTTCACAATCTAGTTCCAATCTATATTTGCAGCTCTTTTTTTAATATTCTATTTGCCAGTAAATTTAGGGTTTGACAACAGAGGTATAAGGGGAACTTGTTGCAAACAATTCTGTCCCTCATGAATTTAATCAAGTTTATTTAGGAACTTCATGTTATAGTCCCAGATTCAGCTATTCATATTTGTGACCTTAGGTTTTGGTTTCAATTTCTTCTTCCACATGAAGATAATCATATCTGTTTTATACATTTCGTAGTATTGTTGTGAAGATCAGACACAATAATGTGTGTAAGCTTTGAACAAAGAAAAATGCAGAAGTTACTAATTCTTGGGAAAAAGATCTCTTTTAGGAGAAAAACTTCTATATGAAATGTAACTGCCATTTTGCATACTGTATGCACATGTAGTAAGAACATTCTATGCATTCAAAGTTCTTTAATTGTGCACCAGCTTCAAATGAGTAATTGAGAAGTATAATGAAGAAGACCTAAGAAATGATCCATATGTTGTGTTGTAAAACACAACCACATAAACAAAGTGGGAAATATAAGACTTGCAGAAAAGTCAGCTTTAAAGGATACTCATTTAAATAAATTACCAACATTTGCTGTCTTTCAGCTTCACAGCTGGTAGCACTGGGGAAAAAAAAGAAAAAAAAGGTCTCCTGAAAAACCAAATCTACAGAAAAACTCAGTCCTGTAGCAATGGGGATTAGAAGTAGGAGAACTCAACAGAAGGTCCTACTCTAGAACTCCCTACCAAGCCAATGGACCTGGGGGCATTGCCACTTACAGCTCTGCTTCTCTACAGTCACTTTTTTCTCAGTTCTTCCCTCCTCCTGGACTTCCAAGACCTCCAGGGCAGGGGTTGGGGGGGCAAGACTGCATTACAGGGAATTGAGAGCAGTCTTAGATAGAGCAAAGATCTCAGCATCTTTGTCATTTAGTATACCTGTGTGACACTGTTACAATAATTAGCTTGTTTAAAGCCTAGAAACAATATAATGGCCCCAATGATCTCTGTGGTTCCTTCCTATTTGACTTTATGAAGCTTATTTTAGATAAAATTTTAAGTTCCATTACAATTGCTCCAAGCCCTCAGTTAGAAAATTCCTAATATGTAGGCAGAAGTTTGAGTTTTTGGTTTCTTAGGGAGAGGTGAAGTCTCTCACACAATGGCTTTGAATACTTCATTTACACTTGGTTCTAATTGACCGATTCAATCAGAAAGTGTTCTTGCCTAACAAAGGTAATTACTTTAAGTGGTAAGAATAATCAATGAAGATCTACCCACACAATTCCTTTTGGACATTTCTGACAAAAAATTATATAGTCTCTGCTAAAAGACTTCTAGGGCTAGAGCACCTCTCAAGGCAGCACATTCCTCTTTTATACAATGCTAATAATTTAAGAAGTTTTTCCACTTATAAACAAATGTCTTTCTGAAATAACCATTTAGTGTTTCTAGTTCTTCCCTCTAGAGCACAAGTGTAATCCCTGCCCCACATGATAGATTCTACCACCCACAGTCTTCTCTTCTTCAGGCTACGTGTCCCCAGTTCCTTCAAATAAACTTTGTATACTGTTGTCTACAGTCCCTTCACCATTCTGGTTACCCTCTTCTGGGCATGCTATAATTTGTCAATATATTCCTAAACTGAGTCAGTCAGGTCTCCAAGTGAAGTTTGACCAGAACTATCATCAGGATTCTCATCTTCCTCTTGTGGACACTGCCTCTATTAATATGTTCTAAGATCACATGAGTTTTTTGCTGCAATGTCAGTCACACTGTTGACTCTCATCAAGACACAGATCTATCTCACTCAAACATGAACTTGTCCCAGGCTAGAAAGCCAAATGGTTGCAATTATCATTCTTCTAGTGCAAAAGAAGCAGGTCACTTTTTTTTTTTAACCTATAAATCCTCAGTATCAATCCTAAATCAGAATAATAAGGATTCAGCAATTGGAGTTAAGTGACTTGCCCAGGGATGTCCAAAATCTATACCTCTCAGAAATGTTCTAGAAGGTACATGAGTATTCAACTCTCTTTCCAGAACCTCAGACTCATATTTTTAAATCAATTTTATTTCTCCTTTCCTTTTCAATTACATTTTTATCTAACTATCCAAAATAAAAAATAAAGGAGAAGAAGAAAGTAATTCAGACAAGCTAACCAAAACAGTAGCTTCATCTCCAATGAAGAAGGATGTTTTCTCATCTCATCTATTAGGACATTGTATTCATTATAGATTCATATTAGATATTAGATTCAGTGTAGTTGGTATTCAGCATTTTTATTTCCACTTCTGCTGCTGTAGTTACTGTGCACATTGCTTGTCTGATTTTACCTTACTTCATTCTGCATCATTTCACTTAAGCTTACCCATGCTTTTCTTATAGAACAGCAATATTCTATTATAATCATGTCCCAGGATCCATCTTTCATACTGTTTCTGAGACATTTGCACCTGGATGTACTATCTACATCCCAAATTTAACATGTACATTAAATAAATTCCAGAAGCTCCCTATTACTTCCAGGATCAAATATGAACTCCTGTTTGACATTTACAACTTGGTCCCTTTCTTCATTTTCAGACTTCTTACATTTTACTCTATTTCATCAACTCTATGATAATAGCCCTGGAATATTTGCTCCATCTCTTGATTCTGTGTGTTTTCACTGGTTGTCCCTCATGTCTTGAATGGTCTCCCTCCTCATTTCTGCCTCCTTGCTCCCTTCAGGGCTCAGCCTAAATCCCACCTTCTATAGGAAGACTTACCTGGTATCCCTCTGCCTCCTTGCCACCAGCTGCTAATATACTTTGCCCTCTGAGATTGCCTTCTATTTTGTATATATTTTATATACACATGTTCTTTTCACATTGTCTCTTCCATTAAAATGTGAACTCTGTAAGGGCAGAAACTGTTTTCTATTTTCTCTGTATCCCCTGCACAATGCCTGGCACACAGGAAGAATTTAATAAATAATTAGTGCCTGGCATATCCAGATGCTGAACATGATGCTTTAAAAAGCCAGTCTGGTATGCTTCCCAGGAAACACAAACGGAAGTCATAGCTGCTAGATGAGACAGCATTGCAGGGCAAAAGAAAAATAGCACTGTCATGTGGCATACCATGAGAAAAGTGTCACCCTTGATAGTAGACTCCATGTGTCCCTCTTGGGTATCCCTGGTGATGGAGAAGGGGGCTGAAATTAAAGTCTACGGCCCCGTGAGAGGCTAGAAAGAAACCTTCTGTCTGAGACCAGCTAGACATGATGGGGGGGGGGGGGGGGGGAGGGAACATGACAGTGTACCTGCAATGGGATGTGGGAGTTAAGTTGGATGATAGTGAGAGTGTTCCTACTCTCTCTCTGTGACACATTGACTATAGGGAATGGTGAATCACTGTCTTAATAAAAACATCTGGACTTACCTGATTACAATAGGGAAAGGAGGTCTCCCCATCCTAGTTTACTTAGGAAGAGATATGAGAATTCAAGCCATTAACAAGTAGCTATAGAAGATGGCTGACACTTTTACCAGAATAGTGAGCAGCTTTTTGGGGAGTCACAATACTGTTTCATCATCATCATTCTTTTTTGGAAACCCTATATTAAAAAATAAATATAGAATTCATACTTAAATTTTTTTCCTGATTTGGCCTGAGTGCCTCCATTCCACATGTGATCAGTCTCTTCATAGAAGAAAAAAATATCAAGTTTCACATCATCTTTTCCCTGGAAAGATAGTTCCAAACTGTCTTGTACCTAAAGAGAAGACAAGATTTTGACTAGAAAACAGGAATAAACAGACATCAACTATGCCTAGGTTATTCAGTGTTATGTTACCTTTACAAAATGAGTATTAAAGATCAAATTCCGATCACCTCATTTAGTAAGTATGGACATGAACAAAACAAAATATCACCCCCCTCAGATATTTTCCTTTAAAAGGTGAAATAATTATCAAATAAATCCTTATGATCACTATAAACACTTAGAACTTTTATAAAATACATTAAGACAGTGTAGTCATCACTGTTTTGACAAGTCTTGGGAGGTTCTTTGCCTCATCTTGGGAGATATGCCTGCCCTTGGAAAAGCAACAAATCTCTTTTACTGTCATTATCAGGTCAATAAATGGCTGCCTCAGGACTCCTACCAAGAAGTCATCAACCAATACTATTCATCTCTTCTTCATGTAATCCTTTGATCTAATATCATCTACGGATAAAAAATAGGTGTTTTCTTTTCAAAGCATCCAACTCTGTCTTCAGAAAGTCTCATATTATTAGTCTCTGAGCACCAAGTCTTCAATGGTCCTCCTTTCCTTCTTTGTATATAACATTTCTTCTCTGAACAATCTTTTGACAAAGGTCAGGCTTGACCTTTACATCTTCAGATAATTTTTTTCTTTGCCTTCAAATTAAAGTCTTTCTTTAGCCCTTGTTCTGTATTTTTTAGGAATACTTTATTGCCCTTGATGACTCTGTAGGTGGCGGAGGAATTCCTCAAGCACATTTACTTTCTCTTCTAGGAGGGACACCAATCTGCACTTTGAAATTATACATTATACAAGTGCATCATGATAGAACATAAAGTGAAATGTAAAATGCAATGCTGCCTGGATTTCTAATGTGCTAGAAATGAAGCTGTTTAATTTAGGGTTTGATGATTTTCTTTTTGTAGCTGGACTTTGCTTTTTCTTCCTCATGCTTGTCTTGTGTTTCTTTTTTCCCTAGTACTTTCTCACTTCTCCCAAACAAATTAACACAGTCCTCTTGCTATTAATCACAATTTTAAATCTACAGAAAACCAAAAGAGAGGGAAAATAAAGTTTCTTTCTTCTCTTTCCAGTAATCTTCCCTTCCTCAACTTCTTCCTTCTTCCCTCCCCCAGGCTAATAAACAGCTGCCAATCTTAGCTTTGGAAGTTTAATTCTAAGAATCAAAAACAATTTCAGTTTTAGGATGATAAACCTGTTGATTATTTATACATGATGTGCATTAAGCATGGATCTAATGTGAGAGAAAAGGTATCACTATGATACCTATACAATATGACTAACTGCAGTGTAATGGAGCTCAAGATTCTTTTACATTTTTCATTGTTAATGGAATGGCAGGTTTTCCTGTTATTCCTTAAACAGAAAGGACAAGTCACAACAAAATCATTATTTCTGCTAAAGTAAGAGTGATAACAAACATAGCATGTGCATATTTTTACCACTTTCAAGTCCACAAATACAAATTTACTTTACATTATCAAGAATTAAAGAAATTGTTAAAAGCTGACCTTTCCAAACTTGTGTTTTAGTGAAAGTCCTACATTCTGAAAAGCTGTAATTATATCTGATGTATAATCTTGTATAAAAATTCCCAAATCCACATCTTTACTGTGAGGAATAATACTGCACTGTCGATACCAGCCTAACAAAAAGGGAAAAAAAGGAGAGGGAGAGAAAAGTAGAGGCCAACACAATATTAATCACTGTTCCATACACATTTTATATTATTTGGGTCCCATAACACACAGTAACTTGGGGCACATTACTAGCATTCAAAGTTTTTAATTAATTTAATTATTATTCAAAGCCAAACAGTATATAACTGCCTACATATGTATTTGATAGAAAAACTTGTCTTTTGTATATTTTTTTTAAACTTGGTTTAAACTCCCCAGAAAGGATGTTTCATTTAAATTTTAAAATAATTACAAACCTAAAAGTAAATACTAACATGAAAATGCTCATTTTAGCAAGAACATATCAAAAAGGCTTTCCTGGCTTCCTTCAAGTCTCAGCTAAAATTCTACTTTCCAAAAGAAGCCTTCCTTGATTTCTACTCCACTCTCAATGCTAGGGCCTTTGCTCTATTATCTTCAATTTATAAATATATAATATATAAATGTCATATTTATATATAAATATATTTTGTACACAGTTGCTTGTATATTGTTAGCCTGCAAACTCCTTGAGGGAAGGGGGTTATCTTTGCTTTTAATTGGTTTAAAAAAAAACACAGTGTTTAGTACAGTGCCTAGCAAATAATAGGTACTTAATAAATGTTAGATAGTTTGTAAGTACTATACTGAATAGTAAAATAGTTCATTGATGGGTGAAGGAAACTACCCCTCGCTTCTTCTCAAAAATGATTTGGTATTTTCCCCACTTCACTCAACCAATACCTTTTCTTAACTAAACTGTACTAAACCAAACACTGGCTATTATAAAAAGAAAGGCAATACTGTCTTAAATTTTCAGTGTCATTGTTGAAAAACATTTGAATCTATGCTATAAGTCTTGTTCTAAGCAAAAAAAAAAAAATCCCAACAATCATTTATAAGAAGTTTTAAAGGGTTTGTAATGTTGATGTATTTCCCCTTAGATCTCTAAGCACTGGGCTCTGATCATTTTATCAAAAATAAAGGCAGACAGCTTTCTATCTTTTTTTGGGGGGTGCAAGGTTCAGTTCACAAAAGGGATTCATGTTGATAGAGTTGACACATTTTCCAAAAAGGAGAAATTTTCTCTTTTCTCTAGATGATTCTTTCCTACAATGTCAATAATGACTGACTATATTTCAACAGCTAGCGTCAAACCAAGGGCCATTTTTTTGGACTCACTGCATGTACATATCATAAAATCATAATCTCTTTTTGAAATTTAGGCTTGCTTGTGATTATGAGGTTTTCTTACCTGAGACACAATGTATCTGATAAGCTTGTCCTGATGCTAATCTATACTGACTTGGTTTGTAGGTTAACTAGAGATAAGTCACTTAATTCAGTACAAGAAAATATATATTTGGGAAAATTAAAACCAATTTAAACTTCAAATAAGTTCTTTGTGTAGAACCAGAAATTTATTAGCATAAAAATTCACGGAATATTAATATAAAAGCCCTTGCTGTCACCTGAACACTTACTTTGAGTTTGAGTTTGAATAGATTTTAGAGATGATCTAATCTTCACTAAACAAATAAGGAAAAAAAGGCCCAAAGAAGTGCTATGACTTACCCAAAATCACACCAATAAGCCATGGGTCCAAATCTTGTACTCTTTCTACTATGTCATATTTGCTTAATTGTTCATTTAGCTTCATGATCTATCTAGGAACCATCCTGAGTTCACTTGAGGCTCAAGACCACTTCCCCCCCACCCCACAATGTTCAAAGTTGCTGATTCTACTCCTTGATCTACTCAGGTAGCAGAAGTGCTTTTGAAGTGAGGGGGGGATTAATGCAGATACCATTCTGAGTAAAAGACTCTCCCATCTTGTACCTGCACATGGTAAATGGTTGCCAATATGTGATATCAGACTTCCTCAAATCAATAAACAAATTGGCTCTTATATGGACATATAATGCTCTTTTGTCAAAAAGTCCCTTTGGCACCTGGATATGATTTTGTATAATGTCAAAAAAGTTACTGAGAAGCTTTTTTAAAAATATGTAATTTTTAAACAATGCTACAAAGTGAAGTAAAAATGTGAGATTTATGCAGAACAGAAAAGTCTAAAGTTAAAGGAAAGTTCATACATTTTTCTAAAAATTTTCAATGGACATACACAATCTTTCTAATACTGCTGTGACATCAAAGGAAAATAAGTAGGGCACATAGCATGCTAACATTAGTTCTTTATGCATTCAAATGCAAGTGGCAACTGCTGGGAAGGGGGAGAGGAGTGATGGAACCATTGGAAGGTGAGGAATAATGAAAGGAATGGGAACAATTTCTTGGACAACCAGAGCAAGAGTAGTTTTGATACCATGATTTGCCAATCCCAGAACAGTATAATTATTCAAAATTATTCAAAAAGAATAATTTATTAGATAACTATATGACATTCAGATAAGGATAGTAATTTTAAGGACTGTAACATTTACTTTAAATTTTACTTTAATCTAAAAATATGGAGAAATTCTGCTCCTGAAGTATAAGCAATGGATCCTTCTGCCACTTCTTCCTGCATAGCCTGCTCTCATCCCACAAACTTCCCTAGATATCTAAAAAATTCCTCAGGCTGGGCATGAGAGTAACTATAAGTCATAGATAATGAGTTTTCAAATTCCAGTTCTTTTTCCCAGGATGTGGGATTTTCATAGATTCATGAGACATTTTGACCATAAAAGGATCCCTGAAGCTATTTTGCTTACACAATTATTGAATGATTTAATCTCTACCTTGTCTGGTGGTTCACTGATTTTTGGTTGTTAGATATATTTAATTCTAATCTAAGTTTAAAACAAAATGGTCTCTGATGAAAATTCACTAAAATTCAAATCAAACTATATAAAATAATCTTCTTTATCAATAGTAAGAAAGGCAGGTATTACTTTTCTTTTCTTTTTTTTTAATTTTATTTAGTCAATTTAGAACATTATTCCTTGGTTACAAGAATCATATTTCTTTCCCTCCCTCCCCTCCCCCCCACCCTTTCCTGTAGCCGATGTGCAATTACACTGGGTTTTCAGGTACTACTTTTAAAAACCAGGATTTAACTGCTTTTCCTCCAGTATACTTTTCTTCTCCTATCATGCCCATTTTACCCTGAAATAAGACCCTTCTATACAACTCAGACAATACTGTGACACTTTAATGCAGTGCTATGAGTTGATGAGGAGGATCCTTTGTCCATCCCTCTGTCTTCATTATAAATATCCTTCCTTTTATACTAAAACCTGAGTTGCAAATAATTTAAATGAGTGAGGAAAAATTTTAATGACTATAAGTTAAGGAAGAAATAATAAAATGCTAAGTAGAAGTCTCCAAACTACCTATACTTTTCCTATAAACATAATAATGTCTTGGAAAAAAACCAAGGGGAAATATTTATTCCATGGTAATGAACAAATTCTTTCTCTTTTCTTTGATGCTTAGAAATTGAATACTTCTAATATCCTTGAACTCTACTAAAATTACTCTCAAAAAGCCATCTCTAGGATTGCAGGTTGAAAATATACACATTTGATATACCAGCAATTTAAGCAGGAGGCTTTTGACAGAAAAGAGCCATGTAAACAGCCCAAAGATTTTACCAAGACAGGTTCCACTGCTGAGCCAAAATCGGACTCCCAAATCTTTTAATGTAGCAGCTGCCAGGTGTAACAATATTTTTGCATTCTTCCGAAAGAGCATTGCCTCCACGGTGATGTCATCATGGTACTTCTGCAGATTAATAAATATTTAACTATTACCTTCATATTTAGTTAAGAAAGAAAATCACAATGAAAAAATGCTCTAAATTAATACTGATTAGAGGAATGCAAATCAAAACAATTCTGAGATACCATCTCAGTCCTATCAAATTAGCTAAAATGATAAAAGGGCAAAATAACAAATGCTGGAGAGGGAATATCACTAATACACTGTTGGTGGAATCGCGAACTGATCCAACCATTTTGGAAAGCAATTTAGAATTATGACCAAATGTGTATAATCTTAGACCAAGCAATACCATTGTCTGTTTCCTGAAGAGTTTGGGGAAAAAGGAAAAGAACCTATATGTTCCAAGATATTTATAGCAATTCTCCTTGTTGTGGCAGAGAACTGGAATTTGAGGAAATGTCCATCAATTGAGTAATATCTAGACAAATTGTGGTATATGATTGTGATGGAATACTAATGTATTTTAAGAAACAATAAACAATTAATTTTTTAAATCTTGGAAAAATCTATATGAAGTAATTAAGAGTGAAATAAGAAGCAAGAGAATGTAATAAGCAGCTATAGGGCTAATATTTAAAGAATAACTTGTGAGTGTCAACCTCTTGAGAATAAATTGAAAAACAGACACACAAAATACAGGATCTATATATACATATCTTTTTGTCAAATTATACCTTCTATGGTATAGGGTGGGGAGGGAGCAGCTGAGATATCTGGGAATATTTTTTTTTAAAGAAAGAATATAACCTAATTTGTGTTTTTCTTTATTTTATAATTAAAAAGAAAATGTCATATTTAATCAGTCTAATTTCAAAGGACAAATCCATAGAATATATACTTCCCATACTAAGACGCTTCTGTCTCCAAAGCACTTCCCCAGGAGTATACATAGCCCTGGAACATTCAACCGGAATTAGGGAAACTCTTCTGTCATTCCTTGTATAGTGTTAGCATGGTGGTCAATTTAATTGAAATAAACTGAAGTTGGGTGTCAGGAATTCATTTTCTAACTGTGGCTTTGCTGTGAACTAGCTGAGCAACTCAAAATAAGTCACTTAAACATTTTTGCATTCCAGTTTCCTGCTTACATGCTACAGCGAGCTACTCGAAGAAATCACCAACACAGCATATTTACAAATGCTATATAAGCTTATAGTATTATCACAATTATCAATATTCCTCCGCCCACTGACCCATCCCCAAACCTGACCCAACCTCACTTCTAGAAATACCTTTTACTTTAAATAGTTCCTGAAATTCTTGTTCTTAGAGCTGCTGCTCTGTAAATTTCTGGTACTGTGTCAATGAAGTTCATTCCCTCCCCCTCCTGAGTAGCATGACCTGTCTGTCAACATTCCTCACATAACACAGTTACGCCAGGTTTGCATCTGTGTACGTGCTGTATGTCAATAAAAGTCAAGGCTTTGGGCTTGAGGCTTGGAAGAGGTAGAGAAGAGAACAAAAAAGGAAGAAGTGGGAAGAAAGCAGGCAGGTAAAAAGGGGAAAGAGGAAGAGACTTGCAGGCGAGGCACCTCATGGTCAGGTTACTTAGAGGAATGATTGTCTACCCTTTCTAATAAATTTTACAAAATATATATCTGGGTAGAAATCGTAATTCAATTCTTACAATACTTACATTTCAATTAAGGCTTATTTACTCCTTAAATCAAATAAGGCCATCTTGGATAAAGGCCAAGCCTGGTAACATCTCTTTAAGATCATTTCACTTTTGGCCAGAGGAATTTGGACCAAAAAGGTAAAAAACCTAGAACTCCTACTAAAAGTCATTCAGTCTTAGAGTTAACATTCCAAACAAACTCAGCCTTTCATTTCCTACCACTGGCATTCATTTGGATAAGACATCAATCAATCAACAGTCACTTATTAAGCACCACCAATGCTAGGTACTGGGGACATAAATATAAAAAATAAAATAATTCCTATTCTCAAGGAGTTTACATCTAAGTAGGGGAGTCAACATGTACATAAAGAAGTATATATTAAATAAAGAATAAATACAAGGTGGTTAAATACTAGACAGTTAGGGAGGATACTAGCATAGCAATTGGGAAAGTAGGGATTGGGATGGGGAGAAAGCAGGGAAGATTTTGTATAGAAGGTGGTACCTGAACTTCATCTAGAAAGAAGAATGGAAGTCTATGAAGTCGAAGTAAGGAGGGAGTGTATGCCAGGAGTGGGGGTCAGCCAGTGCAAAGGCACATGAGAAAGGCTGGTTTGGCAGGACCATTCCTTATACCTGGAAATGCACTGCTTCAGCTCTGCCTTTCAAAATACTTTTATTCCTTCAAGGCTCAATTAAGGTGCTACCTCCTCTGTGAATCTTTTTTCTTACCCTTCTCCTCTCACCCCAAGTTATTAATTATGAAGTTACCTTAAACTTACTTATCAGTGTACATACAGGTTTCTTTTTTGTCTTTGTATACACAGCCCAGTATCTTGCAGTCTTTAATAAATATCTGTTGAATTGAACAAGACCTCAGAAGTCATCTCTCCTAGCCACTTTCTGAAGTAGGAATCCCTGGGTCAACATGACTGACAGCTAGTTATCCAACCTCCTGGCCCTTCAGTGAACTCACTGCCCCCTCACTTTCAATAGGAGCACTTTCCATTAGAATATAAACTCTTAGATACCTCAATATAAAAATACTACACTGAAATTAAGCAGGTTATAAATCTAAATGAATACTTTTTTGTACTATACTGGTGATTTCATTAGCATGGTGTACTCCCAGGGAGGAAATCCCCCCTATCAATGAGAACTGGTAACTGTTCTGCAAATTAGACTTCATAAGCTCTCTGGGGAACTGAGAGGTTGAATGACCATACTTGGTGTCACACAGTCAGAATGTGTCAAAAGTGGGCTCAAATCCAGGACTTTCTGACTCTGATGTAGTTCTTTATACCAGGGCAGCTTCTTAACCAAGCTAATTATCAAGTTAAAGAATATGAATAAAACTAATTAGACATGATCTAGGACATAAATATAACTCTAATAAGGACATAAATATAACTTTTTATTACCTCCATATTTGATAAACTATGGATTCAATATCAGATATACATACATGTGATTGACAATGTTGTAATTATGAACATACTTCTCCTAATAAATATCCAATAAGTTCACCTATTATTATTGATGGTCTACCAAAATGACTACGTGCAAAAAAAGGTAATTGTATAATAGCAAGAAAAGTTACTAATGGCTCACATCTCACCAATTCTCCTACCCCATTTTATTTTATTTTATTTATACTAAGTAAGATATTCAGCAATGTTACTCGAATTTGCTTCATGCCATCAAGTTTTCAAAGTACTATATGAATTTTTAAATTAAATAACTAGCCTTAGGTAATTACAATCAAAGCTTTAAGGTAGCAATGACACAGAAAAGAGAACAAGTCAAAATATGGTAAGGATATATGGAACATTACTGCATCCTGAAGAAATACCAATACACTAAACAAGAGAGAAAGGGAAATGTAAGTCACAGGCCTATATTCATGTATTTGGAGAACTTTGAATGATATGATGCAGCATGAGTGAATGCAAAGCTCTACCTGATTTTGTCAAGAACAGACTCCTCAGGCAGCAATACTATTCTGCGTATTGATTTTGCTTTAAAAAAAAATGAGGCAAAGCCAAGTCAACTGTATCCAGCTATGATACAATAAGATCTCTTCTCATCTATCATTCATTTCCTTTCCTCAGATGCTTCCTGAGTGCTTTTCATTAAAATATGAATAAAATGAAGGTTGCAAATATAGTGGAATTCAAACACATGACATTATCTTCATGAATATTCCATGTGATAGTACACTTTACATATTGTACTGCCTTGCCATAATATATTTGTGAATGTAATGAGCCTAGACAACTGGATGGTAAGTAATAAAATAGTCCTCTAAATAAATGTTCTACAGATGTCACTTGATCTGGATGAGTATGTTATTCCCAAAAGGATATCCTTGCTCACCACTGTGAAACTCTATCCTATTATTTATTCCTGTTCCCCAAAGGGAAAAGACTTTTAATAGTTCTTTAATGAATTGGGGTTTGAAATAGTATTTTACTAGATCAAACAGCAGAAAGAACTAATGTTTTATATTCAATTTCTACTCCTGCTTTTCACCTAGTAGTGAAAGCAATTTAAGTTTCTCCAGTTTCAAAATATATACTTTCCTCCTCCACTCCAAAGATGAATGTCTGTCACCAACAAAGATTTGTATTGAAAAGGTTAAACATTAGTATACATTAATTCTTCTCAAGTTAATTTTTAAAAATATCCATCCACTTACATTTACTTTACTTATCTAAATAGCACTATAGATGTCCATTTCAATCATCCCTCTGTTTAAAAGCCTTCCATGGTTCCCTATTGACTACCAAATTTAAATCAAAACTCCTTAAACCCACAATAGTCAGGGTAGCAGGGAAATTGAACAACACAAAGAATGCAATACTGTGATGGCCAAGTCACTGAAGGAATGCTTTGGTCTCTGTCCCACTCTGAGATTATGTAGAGGCAGCTTATAAAACCAGACAGAATCCAGGCTTCTGAGACAGTTTCAAAATGGAGTCTTTCTGATACCTAGATATTACAGTGGATAGAGCGCCACGTCTGGAGTCAGAAAGACCCTCAAACAAATCCAGTCTCAGACACTTACTAGCTATGTCACCCTGGGCAAGTCACTTCACCCTCTTTCCTTATCTGTAAAATGGGGATAATAATAGCACTTACATCCCAGGGTTGTTTGAAGATCAAATGAGATAAAAATCATAAAGCCCTAAGTCCGGTATATAATAAGAATTATGTAGATAATTATCATAATTGTCATTATTATTTTATTGCTTATTGTACTAGGAGAAAAGCAAGAAAGACTAGAGTGATATCTGTGTGAGGCTTTGGATAGTTGTTCCTGTTTTTGTGTCATCTTGTACTGTATGTTCATGTTGAAAGTCCTAGTAGCAAGCTCTTGAGGGTGGGCACTCAAGGTCTGTGACAGTTGAGTACTTTCAGGCACAGCTGCACAGGCACATCGATTGTGGAAGAGGATGGAAAGCCCTGACAGTAACTTCTTCTTTGCTTCTCTCCTTTCCTCACTGCCTCATAACCCTAAAGGGTCTGAGAGGAGTTCTATCTAAGGTTTAGAAAGTGGTATATAGCACAACACATGTAGTGACTGTGAAAGTGTTGTTAGTATCCCTGGCTAGGCAGCATTTCTCTGCCTGTGCTCCAGGGGCATGAATGTGTCTCCTGGCCTTCTTAGATTAGTGAAAGCTGGCTTTTAAGATCCAGCCTCAGACTTCCAGAAGGGACCCAGTTAGGGTAACTTATAGTCTTAATAATTTGGGGGTGGCGGTACCCCAGTTCTGGTATTTTCTCTAGCCAAGAAAGGAAGCTCTCTGCTTCCTAACAGTATCTTATAGTCAAATCTTTCACAATTTGAAGCTACCTTGCTAAAGTAATATTAGGTATATAGCCGGGAAATAGATCACTGTCAATCAGTTCAGAGCAATTTGGGGCTATGAAGAGATAATGTTAATGAAAATTTTCCAGAAAGATTTAGATGAGGCTTCAGGATCAGTTGACAGGGCACTTGTCTCCAAATGGCCTACCAATCATAATGAACATTTGACCAATTACTATCTTGAAAACCAAAAGAAGGGGAGGGTTCAGAGCCAAGAGAAATAGGGAATGCAGATAATGGGCAGAAAAGTCCCGAGCCTTACAGCTAGTCATAAGCTGGTAACAGCAAGGGTTCCACAGTTAGTAGCCATCATCTCCTGTGCTTCAAAAGTGTGGTGTCATTGATCATCATGTGGTCAAACTGTGCCAGTGGTTCGGGGAAGCTCTGGAAAGTTGAACATTGGGATTAAGCCATTTAGGGTAAGATGAAGACCGTAGCAACCTGAAGCTAAAGGGCCCTTTAAGCTCCCTGTAACAGCCCTAACCATCTGGCCCAAGGTGCTGGCAGCATTATCCCCACCTGGGTGGGAAAGCAGGTACTAGACCTCTCCCAAGATCAAAAAATTGGGTCAAAGAATTTCTATCCAAGACATAAGAAACCAATTTCAAAATCATCTTCAGGGTAGGGTCTACAAGGTGTCAAGATTTGAAGATGATCCTACAATGGCATAAAGTTAAATAGCATTTTTCTGATCATAAGCAACTTAAGCAGAACTTTGTGCAATGGATTTTAAAAAAAAAGAAAAGAAAAGAAAAAAGACCATAGTGGCATCTACTTCAGCTTCAGGTAGAAAAACCTGAAAATGTGATTAATTACTGGATAATCTTTTTAATAAACAGGCATTCAATAATAGGACAGGAAGGAAGAATTGTAGGAAAAGGATATAGAAAGTGCTAAACACAAGTATGCTGAGATGTGGGCTATAGATCTTTAGTTTCTCCTAACACTTGATCCTGAGAAAAGCATCTAACTAAAAGCAGCTATTCTTGCCCTTGTGAGTGGGCCAAGTTTTCCCAGATATATTAAAAAACATAAGGTTATACATTGTTTTTCATAAAGTAAAATAGAAGATCATAAAAGGAAGAATACTGTTAACACAATGAGGCACAACTACTGAGGTGTGAAAGCAGAAAGACATTATTTTCTCTCTCTCTCTGACTGTCTAGAAAAAAAAAACAACATTAAGAAATAGGGAGAAGATGAGTTGGCGTTTCAAAACTGGAGCTCCTGGCAATGGAACTCATTGTGCTATAAGAAAGGGGGGGTGGTGTGGGGGGGGGGGAGAGAAAGTCAGTTAAAATCTTTCTAGCACTTCAAGCTTACACCAAATAGTATGGTTACATGGATGGCTTTCCCTGTGTGTCTGTGTTGTGTGTCCCCAAAATGTCTTGTGTTTTGTGTCCCCTCTATTCTCCCACTAATTTACCATGGGCACTCTCCAATAACTTCTAAGCATATGGTGTCTGATTGAAAGTAAAGGGCTTAAGGAACACAAGAAAGAAGAGGAAATAATCATGAGGAAAATGGCTTATATGGCCAAACTAGATACTTCCATATCTCAGACCATAGATATAATTTTCTTTTAAACTGGATGAAAAATTTAAAGAAGTCACAGCATGTGGCAGAAAGACTCAGACTGTACCTTTACAAGTGGCATACATTTGTCAGGTACAGAATGGAAAGAAGAGTCCAATATCAAAATAAACAAACAAACAAAAAAGATGGAATGCTATAGATGAACTACATTATGAATAATGCACTGAGATCTATGAGAAAGCAGGATTTTTTAAAAAACCCATCTTCAAATGGAACTGGAATTAACTGTTGTAAATAAACTAGTTTCATGAGCAAACCTCTTACATTGCCTTTAAATTTTTAAACCTTACCTTCTGTCTTAGCATTAATGCAAATTATTAGGTCCAGAGCAGAAAAGCAGTAAAGGCTAGACAATTGGGGTTAAATGATTTGCCCAGGGTCACACAGCTAAGAAATGTCTGAGGTCAAATTTGAACCCAAGACTTCTCGACTCCATGCATTGTTCTCTATTCATTGAGTCATCTGGTTGCCACATAACATTGTTTTTCCTCTCTCTTTCTTACTGTAGCTTGTTGCATCAAGGTTATAATAGATGGCCTCAAAGGTCCTTTTCAGCTCTGTCTATAATTCTGGGATCCTAAATAGGTGTGATATTTTCCATGATCAAACTCTCATATTACTTTGTACCACACATTCTACCTTGAATTTTAATTACTCCTGTACTTTTCTCACTTTCCTTACTAGATGGTAAATTGCTTAAGATTAAGATTAAGATTGCCATACTAGCTTTATATTTGCCACAATAATTACATATATAGTACTTTACATGTAGTAGATACATGATAGTTATAGAACAACTAAACCTATTCCCTATGGATAGGATGCTTTTACTAGGACTATTTCAGCAAATACTTTCTTTTATGCCCATCAATTAGTACTGGCCCAAACAGCTAGCTGTTAAAGATCATGGCCAAAACAGTATTTCAACAGAAATAGAAAATATGGCTAATTATGATTGCATGTTTTCTCTGTCATTAGGTGCTACGGTATTAATAAATATGAGTACTGTAAGGAAAATACATAAACTTGGTTAAAATATAAGTAATAAGAAGACTATACCTGCAGAATACTGAATATTTGTGGAACTTTCGAGAAAATCAAGTGGAAATGACACAGAATTATCAACTAAGAAGCCATGTTGCCAACTGGATAGGACTGGACAGAAAGACTTTCATATACTTACAGCTGCCTCGTTTTAAGATAAAATTTCTGAAAGTATGTGGGTAAAGTGTTTATGCTCAGTGACAATTTTTTCCAAAAATATTATTTTAAAAGTCACCTGAAAAACGAAAAGAACAAAAAAAGTCGAAATTGAACATTGTATATAACTATAATGGCCACAAGCTTGTCACTGAGGATCAGATTCAAGAATATGCATCTATCTCCCTTATTTGCTGATGCAGAGAACTATAGATATAGAACATTGCATATATTATATTACACATATACTCTCAAATATAGTTGATAGGTTGGTAATTTTGCGGAACTTTTTTCTCCTTTCTTTTTTATTTATTATTACAAGGGATGGCTCTCTGGAGAGGGGGAAGGTTATATGTTTTGAAAGGAAAATGATATAAAAACAAGGTATCAATAAATATATTTTAATTTAAATGAAGAAAGTCAACAGAATGCCAAAATTATAGCTACCTCTTTCCAATTCCAATTGTTTTTATTTACACTATGAAGAAGAAAAGTATATCTTAAGAAGTCAACCTTACCCCTAAATGCATGTAGTATTTGAGAAAAAGAGGAAAAAAAAACACTCAAAAAACTTTTAAAGCCTTATATAAAGTATATTCTTTGTTATATGGCATGGCATTTGAAAAGTGGCTAATGATCCCCAAGTAATTTGGATTTTAAATGTCATTTTTTTTCCTGCAATTTTATCTGGTTTTACTTGCTTATGCAAAACTCAAAGATAGCTCCAAAAGGAGAACATGTCAATTCAAATATTTTGCTTCAACTACCATTAAAACCAGCTAACATTCTCTAAACTACACTCACTAATGGAGTATGGAAAAAGTCAAGAGTGTTGGGTGATTAAAAAAAAATCAGATTGGAATTAAAATCTTGTAGCATATAAGCCACAACAAGCAGCATTCATTTGAAAATCACTGACAGCTTTACAAACATAGTGTCCCTGTTACACCTATGGAGAAACTAAAGCAAAAAGAGTCATATGGTACTAATCTTCATCCTGGTTTCTGAATAAATCCTGCTTCTAAATATTACTCACCCCTCCCAGTCAGAAGGTCATGTAAAATTAAGGAAGCATATGTGTATAGTCCTTCTATTCTGTGTCATTCCATTGAGTTCAATGTAAATGCCCTTCACACTAGTGAAGAATAAAGCTCAAAAACTCTCTTTTCATGTTGTATTTATTTTTTAAAAATATAAAAATTAAAAATTAATCTTCAAAACCATCACTCTAGGGAGATTTTCTTCATAAGGTACTATAATACTGCATGGTGTAAAATCCAAAATGGAATCTTCATTCTTTGACACTTTTAAAACTAAGAAATACTACATTACACATATACTATTAATGGACTAGTCGTCCTTGAAAGAGGAACTTGAACTAATTCTTAAGGTTCTTTTTAGCTATTATATTCTACAAATTTGCCTCAAATGTGAGAAATACACAGAAAAGAGTAAGTGGTTTTGAGATATTAAATTAATGAACTTCTCTCCACTGCCCAAAAGAAAGGGCCTCAAAAGCATCAAATGATCCATTTGCAAAGAATTACATTCTCAAGGTTAAACCAGTTTCTCATTAAGACAAAATATCCCAAAGCAACTATTTATGAATCAACAATCTTACTGACAATTTTATTTTTTGTCATTAATTTCTATATTTTATTTAATATTAAAATTAGAAATCTTTTAATTTTAAAAGTTATGCTTCCTGAGTATCACTAACCTGAAAGAAAGCTCGAGCTTCTTTGAACCTACATTCAATAAACCTAGAGTGTGGCACTTCCTCTAGAAAGTAGTTAAGGTCCTTGGGAATCTGTACTTCTAGTCCATCAACAGAAACTTGTAGTAACTCTGGCCTGAAGAGAAAACAAAATTTAAGATAGGATTCTGACCCAGAACATTGCACCCATATCAATTAAACCACAGCCTCTTCTAATATATAAAACACTAGCAAAAATGGCAAATTTTAAGAATGTTTTCACCAGTTGATTTAGTTACAAATTAATAACTCCAGCAAGATCTATACAATTTTACTGCAAATAAGTGATTTATAAATTTTGTATGAACAAATTTTTAAATGCTTTTTACATGTACTCATAAACATTCTCATAGGTTTCAGTAGGAGGGAAGCAGATTGCTAACAAACACGAAGCAATCAATTTACTTTGAGTGAAAGCTGTTTAGAGTGTCTTTAGCTCTGGAAACTTAGAATTAAGGACATGAGGAAGAGAGGTAGCCTGAGCACTGTCCTGGACTGAACATCAGGGTAATGAATTCTATTCCTGTCTCTGAGAGATTCACATAGAGTCATCAAACTAAAAGTAAGATGGAGGAACAAATTTTTCTGCCCTTTCAGAGAGCTTCTATCTGAAGGCTTACAAAATTCCATTTTCCCTCATAGCCAAGCTATAAAACTGAGGTTTTGCTTACTTAGCACAAACTGAGTGCTCAATACAGAACTCTACACTTAGCAGGAGCTCAATGAATGCATGTCAATTAACTGAAGACAATCAGAAACCACTATACACTTGATTGTAAACTTCTGGAGGGCAGGGATCTCATTTGATTCCTAGCATCTAAGACAAGGTCTAAGATTTAGCAGGCATTTAATAAATGCTTACTGACTCTTAACTATTGATTAGTGACTAAATGAAAAGATTTAGAGAAAAAAAATTAGAGACTATATAATCCAACATCTTTGTTTTACAAATATCTATCTAGCTACACTTTTTGCATATTAGGCACTTAATAATAATTGTTGAATGGATGAATTAGCTTTAGTATAAAGGCTTTTCAAAGCAATGTTCTCCTAGAACTAGATGTTTCCTATTTTTGATTATATCCTTATGGACTACCTCTAAGAAGTAAGGAGTTGAGGTAGAGACTAGCACAAGGGATAGGATGTTCAGAATAATGGCTATTACTTGTCTATCTAAAATAATACATGTTGATCTTATAATTTTGGAAAACACGTGAAAAATTATTATTACATGCAATTGAGAAAATAAAATTTATTTTAAAAAATGAAATAATCTATGATTATTTTAGTCAAACTTCCAAAATATTTCCACAAAATAGGTCATTTTAATACCTGACTAAGGTTAGGAAAGAATTGCATCTACATGCAACAAAAAAAAGTGTATTGGTTTAGGCAATGTCTCTTTCTGAGTTAAATATTCAACTTGGACTCTAACTTAAAAGGTTAACATAAGGGCAATTTGGAACTACACCCAAAGGGCGCTAAAAGACTGCCTGCCCTTTGATCCAGCCATAGCACTTCTGGGTTTGTACCCCAAAGAGATAATAAGGAAAAAAGACTTATACAAGAATATTCATAGCTGTGCTCTTTGTGGTGGCAAAAAATTGGAAAACGAGGGGATGCCCTTCAATTGGGGAATGGCTGAACAAATTGTGGTATATGTTGGTGATGGAATACTATTGTGCTAAAAGGAATAATCAAGTGGAGGAATTCCATGGAGACTGGAACAACCTCCAGGAAGTGATGCAGAGCAAAAGGAGCAGAACCAGGAGAACATTGTACACAGAGACTGATACACTGTGGTACAATAGAATGTAATGGACTCCTCCATTAGTGGCAATGCAGTGATCCTGAACAACCCAAAGGGATCTATGAGAAAGAACACTATCCACATCCAAAGGAAAAACTGTGGGAGTAAAAACACCAAAGAAAAACAATTGCTTGAGTATATGGGTCGAGGGGGATATGATTGGGAATGTAGACTCTAAATGATCATCTTAGTCCAAACATCAACAACATGGAAATAGGTTCTGATGAAGAACACAAGTACTATCCAGTGGAATTGTGTGTTGGCTACGGGAAGGGTTGGGCTAGGGGAGGGAGGGAAAGAATATGATTCTTGTAACCAAGGAATAATGTTCTAAATTGACTAAATAAAACATAAGCAAACCATCCTTTTTCTTTTATAAGAACAACCCTTCTCTTTGAATCTTGTCATGCCTCAAAGTTTGATACTAGAATATTGCCAAAAACAAGAAATTCTATTGTCAGAATTTTGTCAAATGTAAAAAATAAGGTAGAAGAGGAATGTTTGTTTTCAGTTTCCTATCTAGGCCCCTCAGTATTTGAAGCAGATTTTAGCATAACTGAATCTGTAAAAGGGAAAAGATTTGTCAACACAAGAGAAGGGATTTAACTTTTGATGCTAAACCCAAAGAAAGTATGGGTATTATATCTTCTTTTTTAAATATTGTTTTATATCTTCAAAGACTATGGATTCTTATCACAGAGTGCTAGGGACTTTGAATGCCACTGAGATACAGACTACTACTCCCTGCTGTTTCTAAGGTATTCACTAGGAATTTCTGATCACACTGGGGTTTTCTTTGTTCTTGCTCCTTCCGGATACCAGCTATACAAATTTTAGGCCCATTATCTGGTCACTGTAGGAAACCGTTGGCTTGTTCAACTAAACTGGTGCTGGCTTTCCTGGCACCTCCCCTTCCTATCACTTATAAACTTAGCTAACTTTGTGTGACATTAAGAGGTATAACAAGTCACTGTAATTTCTCATTGGATTTCTTGATCATAATTTGGTGGGGTACAGTTCTTAGGGTTTTGCTGGATTATGTAATTCAGCATATAATAACATAGAGGAATTGATCTGTTTTCCCTCTATTTAAGCAGCCAACTTAGCTAAAAGTTGCTAAGTCATACCATCAACTATAGCATTTTATACAAAATTTTAAAATCTTATAAGAATAATTATTTCTCAAAGGAAATTACTATTCATATCTAAATGATGACTGCATCCCTCCCTTACATTTTCAAATTTGTACATTAATAAAGCAAAAAAGATACATTTCCTGCTCTATAATTTTTTATGAAGCTTACACTAAGCCTTTAACTCTTTAGCCACAATTCCTACTGTCCAGGTTAAAGTAGAAAGCTCCTAAGTTATATTTATACTATCTGAGATAGGATGTCAAGATACTAGTAAATGAAAAAGTTCCATCTAGTTTGTCCCCTTAAAGTATGGAAGATACAAAAGCTTTTAGAGCTAGGAGAACACCAAAACAATTTTGTCTAACCCTTCATTTTATATTTATGTTGGGAATACTGAAGCCCAAAGATATGAAATGACCTGCTCAAGTCACAAAGGTAGTCACAGAAGAGCAACCAAAACCTGATGTCTAGTACAAGTATTCTTTCTATTTCAAAGATTGCCTCCTAGTCTAAGATATTCACATAAGAATCAAATAATTAAAGGAAAGCATCTATTAACCGAGAAAGACTGATTGGCTGATTAAGACAACTGGGTAGTATTAATGCCAATTGAAGGAAGGCAAAGTATGGAGAGGGGAAAATGATATATAATTCAAACTCTCCCAGAGCCACTGAATCTTATGCTCTCCTCACTTTACAATAATTGCTAATAAGCAATACCCCCTTCCCCACCCCCTCACCCTTGTCAAAAACAGAAAACCAAGTTTTACTTCCTGCTTCTGCTCTTCAAGAAGTACTATATTAGCAAGAAGATGGCCAAAATGAACAAAAAAAAGAGGAATGAGCATGGAAAAATCACAAATCAGAGAACTCAACTGTGGAAATTATAAAACATTTTCCATTTCTTCATATTAACTCACCTGTCAAAAGCTCCTGGATAATGTCCATACTGTAACTTCCGAAAAGGAACAAACTTTCTGTCTGAGTATCCTTTAAGTCGTAACTGTCCATGCCAGAGGTAGTTGCCACTTCTTTCATAGAAGATCACCAGGTGGATGGCATGAGTTGCTAGCTTGAGGATATAGTGCAAGGGAATTTCAGTCCCGGAGAGGTAATCTATTCCATCTAGACGAGGATCTTTGCTCTGAATCTTTAGGCACTGGAATCCCATTCGTTCAGCTATTTGAAACCAGTTCTCCTAAAACCAAAGATATTTCCTTTAAAACTTCAGTTAAAGCCAAAGAAGAACATAAACATTTCACTAACATTTACTAACATATTAAAGAATCATGGGATCAAAAGAATAACTAGAAGGAACCTTAGTGATCACGAAATCCAAATCTTCACTTTATGGATAATAAAACTCAAACCAAGAGAAATGTCTTGCCCACAATTACACTATACAATTGTTTTCAAAGGATCTCTCATTGTTTCATACCAAGAGGTTCCTCCTCCCTGAAGACCCTTGCCCCTGAAAAAGGAGATGGAATACTGACACCAACAAGGAGGGGAAGGGTGGGAAGTTTTACCTGGGACATAGCTGGCATCTTTCAAACACTAGGCTCACATATTTTCAAAATGCTTGTGAGAAGCATGAAGGTAAGGAATATCTGGAAGCCATGATCTAGATTCATTGCCTTCCTTTCTTTATCTCCCACTCATGACCTAATTCTGTACCTACTACCTGACTAAAACTACTCTCTTCATGGTCACCCATGATCTCACTATTGTTAGTCTCAATGATCTTTCCTCAATTCTTGTCTTTTTGACCTATACACTATTTGACACCACTAAACACTCCTTCTGTATCATTTTCCCTTCTCTAAGTTTTCTTAACAAGATTACCAAATCTGAGAATTAGAAGGGATATCAATGGCTATCGAAATCTACCATCTTCAAAAGGAGTCCCCATTATAACATAACTGAGAAATGATTGTCTAATCTCTGCCTTAAAACCTTTTGAGGTAACTAGCTTATAATACTTAAAGACAGCTGTATTTATAAGAAAGTTTCTCCTGACATCAAGCTTGAGTGCACTCCCTTAAAACTTTTACTCATCATTCCTATTAGTCAGACCAATCAATCCTTCTCGATATCCTTCTCACTTGCTGTTTTTAATTTGTGGGTGTACTCCTGGGGCTATGTTCTGGGCCTCCACTTTTTCTCTCTGGTTCACAGTACTCTTATTTGCTCCCATGAAGCATCTCCATGTGAATGGCTATCAAAATTACATGGACATCACCTAGATTTCCCATGGGCATCTCAAACTGACTGTGTCCAAAACCAAACTCTTTTCCCCTTAAACCCACCTATCTATCCTCCTACAGTCCTGTTTATGTCAAGACTACATCATTATTCTAGTGAAGCATGAAACCAAGGAGTCATCATTGGCTCTTTACTCTCACTTACTCCTCATATAATCATCAGCTGCCAAATCAGGTCTATCCTTCTTTACCAACATTTCTCATTTCAATCTCTTTTTCTCATCTCATACCATAACCTAATAGCCCCCACCACCTCTCACTTGTGCACTATTACAACCTCCTAATTAATCACTCAACAATCATTTTTATTAAGTATCTACTATGCGAGACACTGTAATAAAAGCTGAGATTACAAAGAAAGGCAAGAAACAGTCCCTTCTTTTAAAGAGCTCACAGTTTATGGGGAAGAAGAAAAACCCCGGATATATAAACAAGGTAAATTGGAGATAACCTCAGAGGGAAGATAGAAAAAGGAGGACTGGGAAAGACTTCTTACAGAAGGTAGAACTTTAGCTGAGACTGGAGAGAAGCCAGGAGGCAGAGATGATGGAGAGAGATCCAAGCATGGGGGGCCACCAGTAAAAATGCCTGTAGTCAGAAGAAAGAATACCATGTACTAGAAATAACGAGGGCAGTATCATTGGATTGCAGAGTACATGGGTAGGGAGGAAGGTGTAAGAGATCGTTGCAGCCTTTCTCCTCTCCAATCCATCCTTCACACAAAGTGGTATTCATAAAACTCAGATCTGAACATGCCACTTCAAAAAGTCTGAGTGGTTCTCTGTCCCTATGACCTTTAACATTTTTTACAATCTGGCTCCAATCTATCTTTTCAGGTCAATTACATATGATTCCCCCTTATGTATGGTCCTACCAAACTGACATACTTATTGTTCCTTAGACTTTTCCTATGCCTGAAATGTTCTTCCTGTTCCCCTTTTCCTCCTTGACCCCCTTTGGTTGTTGTTGGGTTTTGTTTTGTTTTGTTTTCAAACCCTTAACTCCCATCTTGGAATCAATACTATGTATCGGTTCCAAGGCAGAAGAACGGTAAGGACTAGGCAATGGGGATCAAGTGACTTGCCCAGGGTCACACAGCTAGGAAGTGTCTGAGGCCAGATTTGAACCTAGGACCTCCTGTCTCTAGGCCTGGCTCTCAATCCACTGAGCTACCCAGCTGCCCCCACCCCTTGGTTGTTTTAATGCACAACTTAAGTCCCACCTTCTTTAAGAGGCTTTTCAAGTTTTCTCAATTGATACTATCCCTTCCTAAATCACTCTTTCCCATATACCCTGCATTTATAATAACACTGTGTATTCTCCCACCAAACTGTATATACTCTTTAAATGTAGGTACTATCTGGCTTTGCACTGGCAAAATGATTGGCATATTTTGTTACTGTTTAGGCATTTCAGTCATATCCAAATCTTCATGAACCCACTTGGGGTTTTCTTGGCAAAGACACTGGAGTGGTTTGCCATTTCCTTCTCCAGTTCATTTTATAGATGAGAATACTGAGGCAAATAGGGTTAAGTTCAGGATCACACAGATAGTAGGTGTCTGAGGCCAGATTTGAACTCAGAAAGATGGATCTACTGGACTCTAGGCTCCATCCACTGCACCACCTAGATTTCTTAGATTGGCACACAGTAGGTACTTAATAAATACTTGCTGATTGGTTAACTCTTCATCTAATCTGTTCTTTAGAATTCACCAGTATTAATAAAATAATTTTGAATAAACTGTTCACCATTAATATTTAAAGTGAAAGCTGCTGATCTAAATTTAGCCACTAATAATTTTACATTTCCATAGCACTTCAAAGAAGCAGTCCTCTCATGAGAACCCTCACTATAAAAGAATTTATTACATGGATCTTAATGTGTTGTAGGCAATTTATCTTTCTCAATATTATTACATATAATGAAAATGTGCTTAAGTAAGAGTGCTGCATGGAGGCCACAGAGTGGGCACTAGAATCATGAAAAATGAGCTTAAGCCCACCTCGGACACATTCTGGCTCTGTGACTTGGGGCAACTCATTTAATCTTTCAGTGCCTTAGGCAACTCTAATACTGTAAGCTAAAGAACTGTTACCAATCTTCATCAGTAGAAGCAGTTTCCTCAAGAATTTTCCTACTTGGCCAACACAGGAGTTTATTTTACTTAATTATACACGTTTGTAACAAATTTTGTTTTTCTTGCTTTATGAATTGGAGGGGTAGGATGGGGTATATGGACCTGAAAATAAAACATAATTTAATTAAATACATAAATAGACAAGAACATAATTGGCCTATAAAAGCAGAGGTTTCTATAGTCCTCTAAAGCGTACCTCACAACAGTCTTGAGAGTTTAGCACTTCACTGTTATTCTTATTATGCCATTTGAAGTTTACAGATGAGAAGCTGGAGCTCAGAGATGTTAAGTAACTTTCTCTAAGCCAATGTAGGTCTTCTATTCTTTTCACTATAACACTTGGCTTCTCTGACCACCATTTCTATAAAATCAGCATTACTTCTATGTCCCAGGAGAATATAAACTCTTTGAGAGCAAAAACCATTTCATTTTTGTCTTTTATTTCTAGAAGCAAGCACAGTGCCTTGAAAATTATAGGTACTTAATAACTGCTTCTGAAATTATCCTAGATTGTGAAGATGGGATTAATTCTTCCCTGCCCATTTTTATATTTAATTACCAGAAGCGTATACACCCCACTTACATTTGAGTGGGGGAGGTCTGTGACCCATATGTGCAAAAGTGGGTGACAAATTAGAAACCACTGACTATCCCTGGGCAGTCCTAAACAAAACTATAGACTATAATTTGTCCACATAAAAGTAGAGGAAGGCATGGGAAGTGACGCAAAGAAGCATCTTTAAAAGGACTTACAACTTCCTGTGAGGGACTTCTTCATTCAGAAGAGTTCTGAGTTTGTGTTGGAGGCTGGTGAAGAATCTGCTTACTAAACCTGAGACCTTGGACTTGGTGAGACTGTTTTTAAATCTCTCCCTTTGAACTACCATATGGGTGAGGGAAAAAGGCTGACTCCTTTCCTGGCTTTTCCAAAAGGACTAGCCTTAGGAGAGGCCTCCCCTCTTGAGAGAGGCTTTGTGACTTGAAGCCCTTGCTTTATTCATCCCTGGTCCCTCCGCTCAAGGCTGAGGCCCCTCCAGTTGAGGTCTAATTAGCCCTGCCTGGGTTGAGCCAGGGGCTGAAGCAAAATATTTAGTGTTAGGTTAGATATCTTACCATATCCTCTCTTATTTTCTTACCTTCACTCTTTCTCCTTTTGTACATAAATTACCATAAAAAATCATTTGGAATTACTTAATTCCAGGTGACCATACTCTTAAATAATTTAGACCAACCCCTTACAATTTTCCCCCTCACAATACCTATCTTTAACATAACATATTAAATATGTTTTAGATTCACTCATATCCCATATACTGCTTTCCTCCCCAAACCTTTTGGTGCTATTAAATACCATGACTTGTAATATAGGCAAAATACTAATGATAATTTTTTTATTTATTTGAATCAACTCCATTTCAATGGAAACTGTGAGCTATGAAAGTTTTCCTTCTCCTTGGAACAGTATCTTAAAAGAGGCCAAATAGGAAACTTTCTCCCTTATCCAGTTATCTTTTCCCAACCCACTTAATTCTAGTGTCCTATTTCTGCTGACTGTTTCCTATTGTGTAGATAAAAACCACTAAGTTTGTCTTTCCCTGCATCCCATTTTTGCTTCCATACATTGTGGGACATAGGGGCACATAGGATAAAAGGTGTGTGGTGGGACACACACTCTCTCTCTCTCTCTCTCTGCACTTGAGGGCTTTTGCAGGCTTAGGTGGCTTGGTGGGCTTTGGATATTTGCTTCTGGTAATTTTTAGATAGGTGATGTTTTCTGTCCCCTTCCTAAATTTCCCTTTTTTCCTATATCTCCATTTTTATTAAAATTACAGTGTTAAGAGCTACTAACAGACTCCTGACTTGAGAGTTAATTTTATAGCAGTGACCACAATTTTTGTTTAATATTACATTTAATAATTTTACTTTCATTTATTACACTATATAGTTATCCTTTAAATAGCTTTATAGGCCAGAGCTGTTTACATACTTTCTCCCCCACTAGCTTATGAGCTCCTTGAGAAGACTGGACTGCCTTTTACTTTTCTTTGTATAATCAGTGATAACATAGTGTCTGAAACAGAGTAGGCACTTAATAAATGTTTACTGACTGACTTATTTGAACCTTTCCTTAAACTTTGACTGTCACAGAATGAAATAAATGTAAAGAATATTTACTGAATGCTGTATGTTAAAAGGATCTAGAACACAGAAAAGGGCATATTTTAAGTATAGGTTTAGTTCTCTTATCTTCTAAAGTCTTCTTGCCCTGGATTTTGTATACATATAGACCTTGGAGAATGAATAAATTAAATTCTTTTGTCAAATTTAGGAAGTGCTAAACTTACTCCATGCCTCACAATTTATATTCAAAGCAAACCAATTTCTGTCATATAAATGTGATTATCTTTTTATTAAATTGTGTTTAACCCATTTAAAATAGGAAAACATTCCTCTTCTCTTTAAAGTTTTAAAGTTCTCTTTAAGTTTTGTCAACTGAATAATCTACTTCTTATACTGACAACACAATATTTTTATCTACTTACTAGTTTTTTCCAATGCACAAGTCATCTCAACCACTTTAGTTGCATTAGTATGCCCATAGCAAGGCCTTCTAAATCCTGATTTTATTTTTCAGCTGAGACCCCACCAAGGCCATATCAACCTGGTAGCCTATCTCCTAATGCATTTTAATGTGTCCTGTGGACCCTCTGCTATATTCTCAACAGAATCTGCTATATTCAACTAATGTTCTTTCTACCATCTCGCCTAAGTAAAACAAAGGTTCTCCAAGTACACTATGTCCCTATAACTCTCTCCAATAGAAGCCATCCCGTTTCCCTCTTCCTCCAACTGATGTGGCCAGAAATGTAAGCTTACTTATTATTTATTCTCTAGAGCTATTTTCAGATTACTCCTCTACCTTAATGATAATGCCTTCCCTTCTTTGATGTTTATTCTGTATATATCTTATTTGTATCTAATTGTTTTGATATTGTCTTCCCCATTAGACTGTGAACTCTTTAAGAGCTTTCTTTGTATCCCCAGCCCTAATCACAGTGTCTGACACATGGTTTAGTATATAATAGCATTTGCATGACACATCCTACATTAAAAAAAAAAATTTACACTCTCTAAAAGTAAATCACCTTACCTCATTTTTCAGTAGATGGTTCAGTAGTGCAAATGCAGTGAAGTCTCTTTTAGCACAGAAGTACTTGCATTCTGAGACACTGCCATAAGTAGAGTTTTTAACCTGTTCAAAATCTTTATTAATTGCTTCCAGAACTGAACGATCAATGAGAAATACTGGCATATCCTGGTTTGATGCTAGCTTAAGAAATTTCTTAATCACACGCTGTTTAGGGATACAAAACAACAACAAAAAGCAGTTTTAATTTTACATTTTCACTTCCTTTTGATTTCGAGTCACTTAGATACAGAAGTTAATCTCTCTTTAAAAGAATATATTTCCAAAGAAGCATAAAAAAATGCTGAAGAAAACACCATAAAAAAAGGACTAACTAATTAACTAACAGGCACAAAAATCTACTAAAGAGAAAAACTTTATAAAAACCAGAATTTCTCAAGTGGAAAAAGAGGTGCAAAAATTTACTGAAGAAAAGAAATTCTTGAAAAGTAAAAAATGACCAAATGGAAGATATGCTTGGCATGACTGCATAGCTCTAGCAATTGAATTGCCTTCTCAAAGAAATAGAAAGGCTAGAGAGAGGGATAGGAAGAACACAAAACAAAATGTTAAAAATTGCTTTTACATAGTAACTGACAAAAAATTAAATAAAAAATTTAACAATGGAACTATTGTTTCATTGGTTAATTAAAAAAAAAAAAAAGAATATATTTCCCAAGAAAAAGGCAAACACAAACCAGATCTTCCAACTAAAATTGAGTCACTTAAAGATGAATGTCTTCTCAAAACTGACAATTTCATTATGGGTACCCTTTTATCAAAAGATTTTATATTCCATGATATGCAAGTGGTGTTCACTATTGTCTATGCTTTCTGTGCAAAAGACTGTAATTAAGACATTGTCTCTGACTAGACCAGTCCACATTTACTTTGCCCTTTAAAGCATTTTTCTAACTACTCTTTTACAAGAACAACAGAGCCCTCTACTGGAAAAAAAAATGACAGCATTAGATGGTGTATGTCCTATCTAGCAGTCTGAACACCTAATAGTAGCTAAGATGAAGATAATAAATTAAGGATTAATTAGGTAACATGGCATATTTCAATGAGATGAACATTTATATTTTAGAAATGTTTAGGAATTAATGTCTATTAAACAGTCTGAGGTTCTATAGGAAAATAAGAATCACAGAATTTTAGATTTGGAAAAAAGGTTACAATCCCACCTGATTAGAGAAATGTAAATTCAAACAACTCTGAGGTATCACCTCACACCTAACAGACTGGCCAATATGGCAGCAAAGGAAAGTGATAAATGTTGGAGGGGATGTGGCAAAATTGGGACACTGATACGCTACTGGTGGAGTTGTGAAATGGACCAACCATTCTTGAGGGCAATTTGAAACTATGCACAAAGGGCTTTAAAAGAATGCCTTCCCTTAGATCTATCCATACCACTGCTAAGTTTGTACCCCACAGAAATAATAAGGAAAAAGACTTGTACAAAAATATAAAGCGGGGGTCAGCTGGGTGGCTCAGTGGATTGAGAGCCAGGCCCTTAGATGGGAGGTCCTGGATTCAAATTTGGGCTCAAACACTTCCTAGCTGTGTGACCCTGGGCAAGTCACTTAATCCCCACTGCATAGCCCTTACCACTCTTCTGCCTTGGAACCAATATCCAGTATTGATTCTAAGATAGAAGATAAGGGTTTGAAAAAGAATTTTAAAGCCATGCTCTTTGTGGAGGCAAAAAAAAAATTGGAAAATGAGGGGATGTCCATCAATTGGGGAATGGCTGAACAAATCGTAGTGTCTGATGGCGATGGAATACTACTGTGCTGAAAGGAATAAACTGGAGGAATTCCATGTGAACTAGAAAGACCTCCAGGAATGGATGCATAGCAAAAGGAGCAGAACCAGGAGAATATTGTACACAGAGATTGATACACTTGGTGCAATCAAATGTAATAAATACTTTTCCAGGACAATCCAGAGGAAATTATGAGAAAGAACACTATCCATATCCAGAGAAAGAAATACGGGAGTACAAGTGCAGAAGAAAAACATATGATCAATCACATGGTTTGATGGGGATATGATTAGGGTTTTGATGTTAAAAGATCACTCTACTACAAATATGAATAACGTGGAAATAGGTATTGAACAATAATACATGTATAATCTATTGCTTGTCAGTTCCAGGAGCAGGGAGGGAAAGGTAGGGGGGAGGAAATCATGAATGGAAACCATTAACCATGGAAAAATATTCTAAATAAAATTTTTTTAAGAGGCATGCATTCTTTTATAGCCCTTTGGGCATAATTCCAAATTGCCCTCCAAAATGGTTAGGTCAGTTCACAACTCCATCAGCAATGCATTAGTGTCCCAATTTTGTCACATTCGCCCCCAACATTTGTCATTTTCCTTTCCTGTCATATTGGCCAATCTGATAGGTGTGAGGTGGTAATTAATTGTTCTTTAAATGTTTGATAGACTTCACTTGGGAATCCATATGGCTCTGGGAATTTTTTCTTAGGAAATTCTTTGATGTATTGTTCAGTTTCTTTTTCTGCAATGATATTTTTAAGTATTTGATTTCCTATTTTGTTAATTTATATTTTTGTGAATATTCATCCATTTCACCTACAATGTCTGATTTATTGTCACATAATTGGGCAAAATAGCTCCTAATGAGTGCTTTAATTTCTTCTTCATTGGTGGTAAATTCACTCTTTTCATTTTTTGATACTGGTAATTTAGTTTTCTTCTTTCCATTTTTAAAGCAAATTAACCAATGCTCCATCTATTTTATTTTATTATTCATAAACCAACCCCTAATCTCACTTATTAGTTCAATAGTTTACTTTCAATTTTATTTTTCTCCTTTAATTTTTATGACTTCCAACTTAGTCATAAAGTGAGGACTTAAAATTTGTTCTTTTCCTATTTTTTTAGTTGCATGCCCAACTCACTGATCTGCTTTTTCTCTATTTTATTGATGTAAGCATTCAGAAATATACATTTCCCCTTAAGTACTTCTTTGGCTATATCCCATAAATTTTTATATGTTGTCCTCTTTTATCATTCTTTTAAATGAAATTATTGTTTCTATAATTTGTTCTTTGATCCACCACCCCTTTTTTAGAACTAGATTATTTAGTTTCAAATTAATTTTTTTCTTTCCATGGACCCATATAGATTATGATTTTTATTGCATTATGATCTTAAAAGAACACATTTATGGTTTCTGCTTTTCTGTATTTGGTTATGAAGTTTTTACTAGTATACTTTTACTATTTTCTTTTGAAGCTCATTTAATTTCTCCTTTAAAATTTTTAAGACTATGCTATTTGGTATATATAGATTAAGTATTGATATTACATTATTGTCTATAGTATCTTTTATCAAGATATAATTTCCTTCCTTATCTTTTTTAATTTGCTCTATTTTTGCTTTAGCTTTGTCTGAGATCATGATAGCTACTCCTGCTTTTTTTTTACTTCAGCTGAAGCAAATAAACTCTGCTCCATTTTCTTATCTTTATTCTATGTGGATGTCTCCCTGCCTCAAATGTGTTTCTTATAAATATTCCATAGGATTCTTTTTAATCCACTTTGTTATCCACTTCTATTTTATGGATGAATTTATCCCATTCACATTCACAGTTATGATTGCCATCTGTGTATTCTCCTCCATCATATTTTCCCCTTTTGATTTGTTGTTTATCTACCCTTTCACTCTGTCCCTTCTCACTAGAATTTTACTTCTAATTACCTCCTCCAATTTCCCCTCCCTACCTCACCCTATTTTATTCCCCTCCTACTTCTCTACAGGTTAAAATAGGATTTTATATCACAATGAGTATGATTGTTATTCCTTCTCTGAGCCAAATCCAATGAATGTAAAGCTTAAGCATTGCCTGTCACCACCCTCATGTTCCCTTTCACTGTAATAGTTTTTTTCATGCCTCTTAAGGTGATATAATTTCATTTATTTTACACCTCTCTCTCTTCCCTATGATCTCAGTGCAATCCTCTTTTTTTTTTGCATGTCATCCTACTTCCACACCTTTTGTCTGTGTATACTCCTTCTAATTGCTTTTAAGAGTTACAAATGTCTTTCCATGTAAGGATACAAACAGCTCAACCTTATTGAATCCATTAAATTTTCTCTTTCATATAAATTTTATTAGTTTCTTATTAATTCTCATTTATCTTTTTATTTCTATATTTCTAATACAAATATAAAATTTATATAGTATAAATTTATTATATTTGTTTATATATTATTTAGTATTTCATATTTTTATTAGAATAATAATCATGAAATGTCCCTGAAAGAATATACTCAGTTTTTCTGGGTAGATGATTCTGGGTTGTAAGTCTAGTTTCTTTGCCTTCCAGAGCATCATATTCTAAGTCTTCTGACCTTTTATAGAATTCTGACTGTGGCTCTATACTTTAATTATTTCTTTCTGGCTGCTTGCAGTATTTTCACCTTATCCTGGAAGCTCTTGAATTTGGCCATAAAATTCCTGGGAATTATCATTTGGGGATTTATATCAGGTGATTGGTAGATTCTTTCAATTTCTATTTTACTTCCTTGTTGAAAAATATCGGGGCAATTTTCTTTAATGATTTCATGTAATATGATGCCAAGGCATTTTTTTTTTAATCATGACCTTCAATGTGTTCCAATAATTCCTAGATTGTCTCTCTTGAATCTATTTTCAAGGTCAGTTTCTTTTTCAATAAGATATTTAACACTTTCTTCTATTTTTTTAAATTTTGTTTTGATTTTTGATATCTTATGAAGTCATTAATTTTTGTTTGCCCAATTCTAATTTTTAAGAAATTACTTTCTTCTGTGAGCTTCTGAACCTCCTTTTCCATTTGGCCAATTCAATTTTTAAAGGAATTCTTCTACATTGGATTTTTGTGCCTCCTTTTCTATTTAGCCAATTCTTTTTAAACTGTTATTTTCTTCGTGCATTACTTTTGTTTTCTTCCCTATTCCCCCCCTCCCCAACCCCCGTCTCTTGTTTGACTTTTTAAATTCCTTTTAGAGCCCTTCCAGTGCCTGAGACCAGTTCCCATTTTTCTTTTGTTTTCTGGGTAGCTGCTTTGATCTCACTATCCTTTTCTGAGTCTGTCCTTTACTATTCTTTGTCTCCATAATAACTTTATGTGGTTCAGTGTTTTTTTGCTGTTTTCTCCTTTTTCCAATCTTCCCACACTCCCCCAACTTCTATTTTTATTTTAAAGATGGGCTCTGTTCTCGGTATAGAGGGAGCATCCTCTTAAATTTCAATTTTTCTTTGCTGCTACCCTAAGTTCTATTTCTGAGTTTCTGCATGTTTCAGTTGTTACAAAATGGTATAAAGGTCTATGGGTTAAGAGTTCTGAAAACTATCATCCACTGCTGATTTGGTCTCCTCTAAGGACTGCTGATGGCTACCTTGTGTTGGGGCTCTCATTTGGGGCTTACATAGGCCAGCCGCACTATAGAATGCCTTGCCAAGCTTGAGGCTTGGGGCTTCAGTGTAATTGTAGGCAGGATTCTATGCCTCCCCTTGGGCTAGCACCAGTCAGGTACACAGTGGACTCTAAGAGGCCTTTTTTTTGTTGTTTATTTATTTTGATCCAAGATCATTAGATAAACTTAGCCAAAGAAGAAATTGGAACTCTGTAATGAACTGAGACAACAAATCATTCAAAAACTTCTAAGTTCTCAGTGTCTTTGACTTTTCTGTTACATATGCTACTGTTCATCCACCCCTTAACACTGGATACTTTCCCCTCCACCAGCATCAGTGATTGAATTCTCTTTTGATCAATATCTCTCATCAATCCTTCTCATTCCTTTTTGCTGGATTCTCTTGCTCCTCCCAGTCCCTAAGTGTGGATGGCACCTGAGACTCTGTCCTTGGGCTTCTCTCCTTTTTATAACTTCTCTCTTTATGATGACCTCATTCACTTGTATGGCTTTAACGATCAAGACTGTTATTGCTAAAAAAAGTATCCTAAGATATTTAGGACACTATATTTTACTGACATCTACATCTTTATCTCCAGGTCTACACCCTTTCCTTGACCTCCTTGTCCTTAACCTCCAGAACACCATAGGAATATAGATTTAGAATTAAAGGACAATTTAAAAATCATCTACTCCAGCCTCATCATTTTATAGATAAGGATACTGAAGCCCAGAAAAGATAAGTGATTTTTTCCTAGGTCACAGGAACAACTAGAATTTGAACTCATTTCTCTGACTAGCAATCTAGTGTTCTTCCCACTACACAGTCCCACTTCAGTCCCACAATTCTAAAGTCCTGGTTTATGAGGATGGCAGTTAAGTTATTGAAAGGAACCTAGGTGTTCTCCCGATATCTCAAATTCAACATGTTTAAAATTGAACTCCTCCTTTTCTTATAAATCTGCCAATATTTCCATTGATAACATGAATCATCATTTTCCTAGTCACAAAGAGCTAAACCTTGGAGTCATTTTTTACTTTTTCCTCTTCTCAATCCAATCATTTGTCAAAGCCTCATCTCTTACATAAATTTCCTCTTTTCCACTACTGTCCCATTCAAATCCCATGTCACTTCTTGCCTGGACTATTAGGTCTTAGTACAGTGCCTAGCACATAGTGGTACTTAATATTCACTGAATTGAACTATTA
Organism: Monodelphis domestica; assembly: GCF_027887165.1. NCBI lineage: Eukaryota > Metazoa > Chordata > Mammalia > Didelphimorphia > Didelphidae > Monodelphis > Monodelphis domestica. The sequence continues at coordinate 110,651,854 of NC_077233.1, forward strand.
TAATTGCTATTAAAGTTGTCTCCTTGGCTCCAGAATCCTTTTCTATCTATCCTTCACAGAACTGTAAAAGTAATTTTAATGGTATGCCTGTATAATTCCTGTTCAGAAACTTTAGTTATTTCCCTAAGATCCTTCTACCTTCTGGCTCAAACTTGCCTTTTCAGCCTTATTCCACACCATTCCTTTCCTGGATACCTTCTATATACCAAACAAAATGGATTCTTCATCATTTCCCAACCCCACATTGCCCTCTCTAGCCTCTATACATGCTTTCCCTTATGCTATATACTCATCACGTGTATTTCTATGAAATTCTTCTCTCTTTGCAAGGTCTAGGTCTATTGAAAGTTATGTTAATTCAATGACCTGTTGTTTCCAGGCCTTCTTGTCAATCAGTGTTAAAAGAAGGCTTCACTCCAGTCTGTCAGTCAAGTAATTCCCTTCCTGTTTGTATCTGGAAATTTCTGTGAACTCTCACCTTGGGGAGGAACTGAGATGCAAGTGTCTAGTCTTTTTTGCTGATGTGAACTTATCAGAATTGTCTCTCATTACAAAAGTTACCAATATAAGTGGGCCCCACCTGGAAGCCATTCACTGATCTTTAGTGAACAGCTAGTCAACATATTGCTATCTTGACTTATAAAAAATTCCTTTTAATTTTCTTTGTCCTGAGTTTTGCCTAACTAATCAGGGAAAAAGTCTAAACAAAGAATTTTCCTTTCAATAGCTTAACTGCCATCCTCATAAAACTTCTTATGACTTATCTTTACAGGTGGAATGAATGAAGAGAATGAAGCATTTACTAAACTCTTACTTTGTGAAAAGCACTGTGCTAAGTACTGGGGATATAAAATAGAAGAGCAAGACAGTCCATGCCCTCAAGGAGTTCACATTCTAAAGAAAAAGATATCACATATAGGTTTGGAAAGGTTTCATAGTCCTTAGGGTAAAACAGCAAAGGAGAGAGCAATGCATCCTTAAAAATGTCATTTCCACTGATAAAAACCATATTGGCTTCTGATTTTGAACCTTTTGGCAATGATAATAATTTGATAGCAAAAACTTTCTTTCTATGTAACTATGGCTATTGAGGAACTCAGTCAGAGGAACTAAACTTGCACACTTGCTGTAGAGCCAGCCTAGAAACAGGGCCAGTTATGGGGCATACAGGGAGAAAGGTGGGGAAGAGGAGGGCAGGGGAGCTTTTACTGCTCCCATTTTTCTTTAACTTACCTGCCCATTAGTTATAGTCACTTGATAATTGGTTATAGTGGTAGCAGGATGAGAGTCTGGGAACTGTATATTAATTTTTTTATCTTTGAATCCTAAGCTTCTAGCTCAGTTCTACATGCAATGTAGAAGTTAATGTTTTCTGATTTTAAATGATTTAAAATTAATTATTTACCTAAAAACCTGGGCTACCTAAAATACCCTTAAAACTGGATTTAGGCTATTAATTTATAAGGATTCAGATAAACCAGAACTTCATTCTATATTCTATTTTCCTTTGTTATCTTTGCTTTTTTTGTTCTAAGAAAATTCTTTTTTTAACATAACAATCACCCTGGTTTGAGAATTCAAGACTTCTGAATGGCAATTATGGGAATGGTTTTTCTCCAAAGGCTTCACTGGGGAACAGTTTTAACAAGTGTTCAAACACAAAGATGTATGTGACAGAAGAGTTCCAAAGTTTTTCTGCCACTTTAAAAGGAAGTTCTGAAACTAAAAGGAGTCAAAGGAGTTGAATTTATCATTTACCCAGAAAGACAAAGAACAGAGGATTAGAAGAACTATAAAGTAGCATATGAGCTTGGGTAACAAAGACAAGTTTCCTAGTTCACAATTTTCTGTGTCTTCAAAATAGGAATATCCCTACCCTATTCTGTCTATTGGATGGATAAAGTCAAATGGATTTCTCTAAATGGCAGATGATTTAATTAAAGGGATAGTTTTGATTTTTAAGTAAATCGGTCAACTTGATATTTTTGTTTAAAAATTTTTGAAGTGGGAGAAGCTGGGTAGTTCAGTGGATTGAGAGCCTAGAGATGGAAGGTCCTAGGTTCAAACCTGGCCTCAGATACTTCCTAGCTGTGTGACCCTGCGCAAGTCACTTAACCCCCATTGCCTAGCCCTTACCACTCTTCTGCCTTAAAACCAATACGTCGTATTGATTCTAAGATGGCAGGTAAGGGTTTAAAAACATTTTTTGAAGGCTTCAGATTATAGACTCTGTCTATAAAGTCAGGCAAGGTTCTCTCATGACAACTATAAAGCTTTAAAACTTTTTAAAAAAATCCTATTTTAGTATTTCTTGTGGGAACTTCTCTCTAAGCAAACTTTTAAAAAATATAACAATCATTCTGATTTGAGAATCCAGGACTTCAAAAAAGGCAATTAAGGGGATGGTTTGTTTCTCCAAAGGCTTCACAGGGAAACAATTCCAACAAATATCAAGTACAGCTAGAAAAATTTACATTATGAAGTGCATATCTAAAATTTTACATTTAGAAAAATTATGAGGTAGCTCTCAATAACTACAGCTTAGACAGAGATATCTATTATTTCCCTTGTTTCCCTTCACACCATTGATGAACATAAAATTTACTACAAAGAATGACTTTTGGACAAAATTTGGTTTCATTTCATTTTGCTTCAGCAGAAGATATATTACATATCTAGAATTATATTTAATCATATGGCTTTATGTAGCTAAGATCAGATTAAATGTCCAGTACATCATGTTTCTCTTTCTCCTCCCAAATCCTAGGGAAGTCTCTATGATTAAAAAAAAATTGCTCTGTTCAATAACTAAAAATTCATATATATGTCTCTAGATTACATAGAGTGAGGAATTTGGTAATGGAATGCCTGTACTTTTACCACGTTAGCAGCAATTCAGAACAAACTGATGTCAGTGGTGACCCAAAATTTATCAGCATCTGATGGCTGCTTGGTGACCTGAAAGCCCAGTTCTAATATAAAGTCTTTTTCCTTGCTGGCAGCAAAGGAGTCTGAGATTGAATTATGCCATTAAAACTGAAATGGCCTGCCATATCACTGATGCACACTACTAGGATATATGCTTTGAGAAAAGGCAAGTCTGGTGTCACTAAACTCACTTACAAATAATTCAGTAAGAATACACCCCAAATTTGGACATTCTGATTCTCAAATATGATCCATGACACTTGGTGGGTTTTTTAATACATTGTAGTATTTTCAGAGTTCATACAAATTGACATATGTCCATCTATCCCTTCTTATCAATGTTGTCTTTATTCATTGTTCAGTTCTCTTAATTTAATGACAATGTTCTTTGAGACAATAAATGTATATTATACCTACCCATTGTGCATTATTGTGTCCAATTTTTGTTCCTCTGACTCCTGATAAACCAGCTCCATTCTAAGATGAAAAATTTTGGAAAAAAATTTTAGTAAGTTCATAGCTTATTAAGGAATTCTTCCTTAAGGGTAGGCATAAAGGGAACATACAGATCTGGCAAACAAATTCATTAATATAAACGTTTTTTAGCAAATGCCCATAAGGACACAGTCTTTTGCAAGGCATTATAATTACAAAAGCACTATGTGTATCCTCTATGAGCATACAATCAAAACAGAGAACACTAATCTAAAATAGAATTAAAAACTTTAAGTCAAGGTATGACTACATAATATAGTCCCTGGATGAACTTATCAATGACTGGCAAACTGCTGATACTTCTATATTATAGACTATGTCTATATTATGGAGATTGTCTTATCATTCTTTCATTCACCAAACATCTGTTAAGTTCTGAATGCATTATGAAATACAAACTTTAAAATCAGATATGGTCCCTGCTCTCATCAGGCTTGCTGATTAGTTAATAAGGTACAAACACATATGTTATATGACAAGAGATAAAAAGCAAAGTACTCTAGAATGTCTGAAGGTGAAGATTGTTATCAGTCATAGATATCTGGGAAGGTCTAGTGGAATAGATAACATACAAGGTGGATTTTAAAGAATAGGTGGGAATGCAATAGGTCAAAAAGATGAAGGAGGACATTTGAAATGCAGGGAATGTGTGGGAAGAAGGGGGATGAAGTTTATAGAGTTCATAACCACTAATACTAATATAGTGTTTGAAATTTTGCAAAAAGCTTTACGAATACCTCGTTTGATCCTAAAAACCTTGAAAAATAGGTACTATTGTTATCCCATTTTACACTGAGGAATCTAAGGCAGACAGAACTTAAGTGACTTGCTCTGGATAACACTGTTAGTATCTGAAGGTGAATTTAAACTCAGATCTTTCTGGCTCCAAGTCCATTGACGCAGGTCCATTCACTGAACCACTTAACTACATCTTCATGCTTTCTTCCCTTTACATGAAAAAAAAAATCATATAAGATAAGGATGGAACGGTAGATTAGAAAAATATTGTGAAAGGAATCAAATTCCACGCAAAGAAGCCTAAATTTTACTTGGAAAGCAAAAGGAAGCCGATGAAGACTTTTAACAGACAAATGACATGACAAAGAACTACTTTGTGTAAGGAAGATTATGATGGTGGCCTTATGCTAAGAGGCAGCTGACAATGAATATAGGAAGACTTGTGAGTAACCTATTACAATAAGAAAGGCAAGTAATAATGAAAGCCTGAACCAGGGTAACAGAAATAATAGAGAACACCCTTGTGAGAGGAAGAACTTTGAAAGGGCTGGTAACCCAATGGATATGAAAAATGAAAGAGAAAAGTATCACATTTTTAAATGGGAGATGAGGTAATGGCAAGTACCTAATAGAAGCAGTGAAGATGTCAGAACAGAATTAGGATGAAATAAACTTGGTTTTAGATATGTCAAAATCAAGATGCTGGCAAGATATCCATAGGTAAAATCTTGTAGGCAGCTAAAGGTGAGGATTTCAAACTCAAAGAGAAGTCAAGACTAGGGTTACAATTTTTGGAGTCAACTTTACAATTCTTAAACTAAGCATGAAATTGTAGTTGAAGTTTTCTTCATCTCCAAAAGAGAGATTAAAAAGAGAAGAGAGGCAATAACAGATTTTCATTGTTAAGGGAAGAAAATTAAAAGCCAATAATAAATAAGACAGAGATGGAACTGCCAAAGAGTAATGAGGAAAACCATAAGAATGATGTCCCTTCCCTATCTAACTAAAATCTTCCTTTCTTATTAAAAATTCAGAACATCAAAATCATGGTTGTTGAGTCTTATGAAAGGGAAAAGTATGCTTACTAGTTCCCAAAGCTATTATTTCTTTAAAATATGTATTAATATAAGTAACTACATATGATAGGTTCATTAATTTATATACTTAATTTTTCTTTTATATTATGAATTTAGTTATCAATAAACACAAGCATTTCATTATGGGGAACAAAAAGAAGATTATAAACAAAACCATTAGTTTTAAGTTTTTTATCAATGTGTATTAGATTTAACACAATTGCTTCTAGTATATTCTTCTGAATTTTGTTTTCCTCTGTATTTTCTCTGCTTTAATATTTATCCCCAAACAGAAAGAAGCATTCTCTTACAACAAATATAATCCAGAAAACAGGTCAGGCATTAATATATGTATATATATATGTATATATATATGTGTATATATAATATATGCTCATTTGAAACCATCTCCTAAGTTCATAAAACTGTGCATGCTCTTTCACCCAGCAATATTACTACTAGATCACAAAGAGATCAAAAGAAAAGAACTTACTTGTACAAAAATGTTTATAGCAGCTCTTTTTGTTGAGGTGAAGAATTGAAAATTGAAGGAATACCCATCATTTGGGGAATGGTTAAATAAGTTGCAGTATATGGTTGTAATGGAGCATTATTGTGCCATAAGAAATGACAAAGGACAATTTCAGAAAAATCCGGAAACTTATATGAACTGATGCAAAGTGAGCAGAACCAGAACATTGTGTACAACAACAGAAATATTGTACAATGATCAATTGGGAAGGACTTGGTTATTATCAGCAAGGCAAAGATTCAAGACAAATCCAAGGAACTCATAACAAAAAATCCTAACCATTGCCATAGATGGAATTGAGTCAGAATACAGATTGAAGCATAGTTTTTCATTTTATTTTCTCCATGAGTTTTTTCTTGTTATGCACATTATGTTTCTTCATTCATGGCATGAGGAATATGGCAATGAGAGCACTGATATGATCTATATCATATTATCTGCTATCTCTGGGAGTGAGAAGGGAAAGGAGGAGAGAATTTGGATCACAATATGTCAGAAAACAAATGTTAAAAAAGTGTCACTACATGTAACTGAAAAAATGTTTAAGTAAAAAAAATATTGTGCTCTCTGGTGAAGTCTAAAGTCTTGTTCCCCATTGTAACTTCCATAACCTCGCTCTATCACCACCATTCAGCAACCTCTCCACCTTTGAAATAAATCTATTCAAATTTATCACCCAATCCAAATTGTGGTGGCCACTTATTTATTCAAATCTAGCATATTCTCCTTTCTTCTTCAATGGACTAAGTGTTGAGCTCAGAGACTTTTTCTCCCCAATTTGCTCTGATCCTAAGAGACTTGATATGCCAATACTCCCTCAAAAACCCTAATTTTCCAGTTCCTCAATATATTCAATTCATAATACCTACTCCTTCACCTCAGCTACACACAAAGATGAACTTGATCTTACTTGATCACTTAAAAGTGTCAAATTTCCACATTGATGAGCTCTAGAAATCCTTTATCTGATCATAATCTTTTATCATTCCACCTTGTGCTTTATGACCCTAACCAAATCTTGTTCTTCATTCTCACCATTACATCCATTTCATTTAGTTTGTTTTTTGTTTTTTTTTTCCTGCAGGCTGTCATCCCTACACTCTTCTCCCTTCTCCTCTAAACCTCTTGGTAAATTGGTTCAACTCTACATTATTCTCTACATTTAAAACCCTTATCCTCTTCTCCTATTACTAATCACACCTTGTCAAAACCCAATTTTAGATTATTCTCACTACTCTCCATCTCCATCAATCCTATTCAGAAGCTGCTAAACAGTTGGAAGAAAACACAAAAATGACTAGATCCACTACAAATTTGTTACCTAATATCAACTAGGTCTTCAGTGCAAAAAGACAGTTCTTTTATAGCTTCCCAATCAATAGGCTATCTCATTTAAACACAGTAGTTATCCCAAATTTTTTTTATCCTTCCTCAAGCCTCTCACAATATCCCATCAATTCAACTCAGTTGAAGTCCTGGCCTCCAACTTCACACACACATAAATGGAAGCCATTTTCCATGAGCTCCATCTCACATCACTCAGACACCTCCTATTATCTCCTTCTTCACTCCTATTTAAGCTAAAAAGGTCATAGACCTTTTCCTTGTCAGTTGTTCCACATTTACCAAATGAAATAATATTTTCAAACCATTTAGCACACCTGCCACAGAGTAAGCTCTTGGTAAATACTTGCTTTTTTCCTTCCTTCCTTCCTTCATTCCTTCCTTCCTTTCTCTTCTCTTCTCCCTCTATATTATCTGACTTGGTGATCTTATCAGCTCCTAGGGATTCAATTATCATTCTCTACCCAGGGGATTCCCAGATCTAAATATCCAGTCATATTCCAGAGCTCTAGTCTCCAGAGCTCTAGTCTAGCACTAACAACTGCCTTTTGGACATCTCAAACTGAATGTTGCACAGGCATAGAGTTATAGAGTTACTAAACTTAATATGTCCAAAACAGAGAACTCATTATCTTTCCCCACAAATCCCCCTCTGCCACTTCCTTATTACTGCTAAGGAATCCTTCCTCCTAATCACCTAGGTTTGCAATCTCCATGTGATCCTTGATTCCTCATTTGAACTCACCCACCAATGCATCCCTTTATTTCTATTCACATAGGCAGCAAACTATCACCTCCTGCCTGGCCTACTGCAGTAGCCTTTTAATTGGTCTCTCACTTCAAGTCTCCCCATCCTTAACTCAGCTGCCAAAGTGAATTTTCTAAAGCATAAGTTTGTCCATGTCACCTCTAAACCCAATAAACTCCAGTAGCTCCCCATTATTTCCAGGATTAAATATGATTAGCATTGAAGTTCTTAATAATTTGTTCTCTGGTGACATTTCCAGTCTTCTTAAATTTTACTTCCTTCTACATACTCTATGAGTGGCATAGTCTTATCAGTGACAATACTGGTCTATTTATCATTCCTTGAATATTATAGTCTATCTCCTAACTCAATGCAATTAAAATGGCTTTCCTATCTATATGTCTAGAATGTTCTCTATCAGTACCAAACTCCTTCTGGCTTCCTTCAAGATTTAGCTAAAATCCCATCCTCTGCAAGGGGCCTTTTCCAATGTTCCCCAGTTCCCTTCCCCACATACTGCTATTACCTTCTTTCTGAAATTACCTTCCATTTACATTGTTTATATCTTGCCTATGAACCTTTATGTCTACTTTGTCTCCTTCAGTTAGAGCAAGAGACATATTTTTGTCTTTCTCTGTATCCCTAGCAGTTCAAAAAGCCTGGCATATAGCCTTTACAAATGCTTGTTGACTAACAGGCTTTCTGTTTCCTCAAATTTACTTACAGGTTCATGTCTAGTTCTTTCCATTTCTGTTCTTGCATTTTCCTTATAGCTTATTTATTTGAGGACATGCACTATTCCCAAATTCAATTTTGAACTCTGATACCAGACACAATTTGGTTTTTATCTTTGTATTCCCACTGCTTAACATAGAGCTTAGTAGGTATTTAATAAGCATTTGTTGAATTATATTGAATTGGTTCCTCCACTGCAGCAAATTTTAAGATCTTAAAAAAGTTAAAACAAATAAGATAAAGCATCTTTACTTAAAAACTAGATTGGCATTTTATGTATATTTCCTTTTATGAAATTCTCTCCATTGGGGAAAAAAAAAGAACCTCTCTAGTTATAGGATCCTAAGGTTATGAGCTAGAAGTACTTTAGAGATAATTCATTTGACCCTTTCACCTATAAATGAGGGAAATGAGGCTCAGTGAGGTGAACAGACTTATCCAGGGTGTTAAGAAGAGGATGGGATGAGAAAAAAGCTAATAATTCTTGCACAAAAAGAGTTTTTTAATCTCAAGAAGAAAAAAAAATTATAATTCCATTTTTATTTCCAGGCTATTGTCAAGACATTCCTGAAGATCCCTGGAGTTTACTTACAGATCTGTGGAAACTAGGTAGGAGCATAAAACATAGAAAAGGAAAAATTAGCTCAGATGAGCATATTCAGAAGGGAAAAAAAAGAAAACAAGTATGTAGTTTCAAGGGGAAGATACAAAAATATAGAATGGAGACCTAGAATGGTGTGAAATACTGGTAGTGGATACAAAAGGAAGAAACTTTAGGAGCAAAAGTTAAAGGAAGTGCTATAGAATAGAATTAGATGCTAAAAGAAATTTGCTGAAATAACATAAAGTAAATGAGATATACATTCCTGGACTTGCTCTTGAGTTAAGTATGAGGCCATGGTTATAAACCTGAGTGATAGCAGTGCAACAGCTATAAAGAGACTGACCACTTAAAAAAGAAATCCAATAAAAATTATAACAAGCTAGTCATCAGCAACAACAACAACAAAAATAACAAAAAGTAAAAATAAATAGTTTGTAACTAAGAAAAATATACTTTACATACTTGACAGAATTGATGACTTCCAAACATTTGTTTAAAAATCCAGACCTAAATGCAAATATAGCAGACCATCCTTTCCCCAAAAAAGTTAAGAAAAATAAGCAAACTTGAACAAGTTTAAAAGGAATAAATGACAATCGTGTAGCTTTAAATTTTGAAAGGATTTGGAAAAAATGCCATCTTAAGAGTCAGTAAGGGAACAAATCAATCAAAAAGCATTTATTAATGCTTGAGGATAAAATTACAATCCCTAACTCAAAAGGAGCTTTACATTCTAACAAAAAGAGAGAGGATCTGGGCTTGAATACTCAAAAAAAAATTTTTTTTTATTGAGAAAAAATGACTAAGGAAGGAGAGGAAAAAGTAAGCTTACTATTTCTTATAAATGGAATAACTGGAAGGTCGTTGAAATATAGAGGGGTTTTAAAAGTATCTCTGGATATATTATCTTTTGAATGTTTTTCTGAATTAATAACAGTTCACACATCTGACTTTTAAATCTACAAAGTACTTTCTATACATCATCTCATTTGATCCTATTAGGTAGACTTTGTCAAGTAGACATTATTATCCCTGTTTTACAGATGATTAAAAGAGTTGATGAAGCAGATGATGAAATAGCACTTGTGACTAACCTGTAATACTTTGCCTACTGTATTAAGCAATCTTAACTTGATTCTATGTCCTCCTCTGTCCATAAATCTAGTCAATAAATGCTTTTCACATTTATCTAAGAAAATACTATTTTAATGGAGACATGATCTATTATGCAGATACTCTATATAGTTGAGAATTGATTCAGGCTTTCCCATACTGTAAATTTTTTGCCCATGTGTTTTGGTAAATCCTCCACAGAGAATACACCCAACTTGCTAGCTTGCCTTGCTCCAATTATTTTAAATATTGTAGATAGATAGCATATGGAATTTAGGTTGTCCTTATGTCATTCCTTACTCACTATAACCAGCCCTCCTTCTCTTCTGGTCTTTTATATTACAGATGAGGTCTTTTATATCATTTTCATGCACTACTTATCACTGGTAATATGCTGCCACTTCTTATATGTGTCAGGCCCTTGGAGTCACCTGAAATCTTTATTCTCCTGAAATGTGGTGTTCATAAGCCACAGCCATGAAATATAACTCAGAAATTGATATGAATATATTTATAAATTCTTAAAGATATCATTATGTACTCCTTTTTCTATGAAACAATTTCTTCAACAACAATTTATTTCAAATATAATTATTTGCCCCCAAACTCAATTCAAGCAACAAGCTTCTACACTTATGCTTGAACAGGGAAAAGGTTGGTAAGCCTGTGATTTCCCAAAGCCTAAGTTGAAAAACCTTGCACATCAGTAGGGTTTCATATTTTAACCAAAAAGTCATATAGTTAAAAAAAAAAAGAATAGCAAACCTGCCACTTTAAAAAAAAGTTAGCAAATAATGGGGCTACTATCTGAAAGAAGTGATCAATTTATAAAGAAAAGGACTTTATTTTTGATCAATACAGTTGTAACCTCAAGTTATCACTAGTGCTACTTTTAAATATAAAGTATTATCAACATTCAGACACTAGCCAATGGTCCTTCAAGATGCTAAGATATTATTTGAAAATTAAGCTATAAAGGACATATACATGATTGGTTTGGCATGATTTACTATTTTTGCTTTCAACATTTTCTACTATAACAAAACTCTGATATTCAATACTTTACTATTATAACATTTCCATACTGTTAATGACTTAAAAAAAAGTGCAGACATTATAGGCTTTAATACTATATGAACAAAAGGAAACAAATGAAACCTTAACTAAATTACCACTTCTCAACAGACATACAAATTGGTAGTTTTAAAAAGTCCTTTTAAAAAGAAAAAATGTGGAGGCAGCTGGGTAGCTCAGTGGATTGATAGCCAGGTCTAGAAACGGGAGGTTCTAGACTTAAATCTGGCCTCTGACACTCTATGTGACCTAGCTGTGTGACCCTGGGCAAATCACTTAACCCCCATTGCCTAGTTCTTACCACTCTTCTGCCTTGGAACTGTAAACCTCAAAATTCCTTAGACTTATAAATGTTGGAAATTTCACCATTGGGATATTTCATACTTGGAAAATTTCTTACTGATAGTCTATTGGAATGGGAACCCCATTGGCATGGGAGGTTCCTTCTCTTCCCTTCTTAAGATTACTTTAGGACAGAAACCTTTTGCTGAACAATGGAAAGGACTTTGACCTATGCTTAAGCATAGAATTAGGAATTTCTTTGAGTCATGATTGATTTTAGAATTGATACAATGGAGATACTTGGAATCAATCTCCACCCTATTCAGTCCTAACAGGATTGAGTAAGGGCTGCAGCCTAGATCAAAATTTAATTATTCCAATCTCTACCCTACTCAGGTTAACAGGATTTAGAAAGGGCTGTAGCAAAGGAGCAAAGATTTAATCATTTGAAAATATGACCTTCAACAGACATGTGCAAAGCCTCTGGGCGGTCCTGGGTTAAGCTAGAGCCTCCATTGGCACAGGGAAATTGATGGACAGTGATTGGTAGATGTGAGAATTGAGGGGAGGCAACTTGGATGGTTTCCTTAAAGATCAGGGGGGTCTGAAGACTCGGGGGTGGTTGAGGAGTTGATCGGAGTGGTGGCAGTGGACTCAGAAGCTTGCTCTGAAGGAAGCTGAAGGTGGGGGCTCCTGAGACTGTTTCTCCATTTTGGTCACGTGAGTAATAGGGACTGATCTCCTTTCTTTGCCCCAGCTATCTAAGGGCTTGGGCCTTTTGGCCCAGCCTAAACAGAAGGGGTATTTAAGCCTTATTCCTTTCTCTCCCTTTTTCTCTCTCTCTATCTCTAATTCCTTTCTTCCTCCTATTGTAATTAAACTCCATAAAAGATTGACTGCAAACTTGAGTTTTCATTTAGGAATTACATAGCTGAATTCCTTGGCGACCTTAAATTAATATATATCAGTCTTTTAAAGTGATTCCCTTGTAACAGAACCAATACACAGTATTGATTCCAAGACGGAAGGTAAGGTTTAAAAAAAAGAAAAAGAAAAAATGTAAGTTATATCAACAACCATATAAAAATGCTGCAAATTATGAATAATTAGAGAATTGTAAATTAAAACAACTCAGGAAACAATGTAGAACTATGCCCCAAACGTCATTAATTATAAATATTCCTTACCAAGCAATAGTAACATAATACTCCAAGGTCAAAGACAGAGGGAAAAGGTTCATATGTACAAGGATATTTACAGCAGTACTTTTTGTTGTAGGAAAGAATTAGAAACAAACTAGATACCTTTCACTTGGGAAAAATCTAAACAAAATGTGATATATGTGAATCTTAAAAACCACTCAGATTGTACCTTAGAAGATTTGGTTTAGCTATTAGGATACTTAGTCTAACAAGAATCAGGAATGTATTGGGAACTTTTAAAATTATTCCACCCTACTCAGACAGTGCCTTAGGGGAAGATAAAGTTGTAAACTCCTGATTGAACAATGAAAGTCCCTAATTCATACCTTATAGTAAAGCTAGAACCTTAAGCTAGGTCTGTTTTTAGATCTAATACAAAAAGGTGTTAAGTGTCTGTAAAGGTTAAATTAATCACAAAAAGGTCAAGTAACTTACAAAAGGCAAGCTTAACAAAAAGGTGTGAAGTACTCAAAAGATGTAATCTAACCAGAGAAGGTGAGAACTAAGAATGGGCAGTCCTGGAAAAAAAGCATCTACTGTGATTGGTAGACATGAAAATTTAGGGGAGGTGACATTAGAGAAAATTTCTTTAAAAGGAAGGGGTAAAAGGTCAGGAGGCAATTGAGTTTGGAGTGGAGTTAGATTCTGAACTCAGTTCAGGAAACTGAGTTCAGTGGAGGACTGGAACCCAGCTTGGAGACGGTCTTGCGGTGAGTTATAAGACTGACTCCTCTTTCCCTTAGGCTCAGGGAGGCCACTTTGGCCAAGGCCTTTAACTACTACTTGGCTCAGCCTGAGCCAGAGCAGTTTAAATTAATTTTAACTCTCTCTCTCTCTCTCTCTCTCTCTCTCTCTCTCTCTCTCTCTCTCTCTCTCTCTCTCTCTCTCTCTCTTCTCTCTCTCTCTCTCTCTCTCTCTCTCTCTCTCTCTCTCTCTCTCTCCCCTTCCCTTAATTCCTTCTCTCTTTATTAATTAAAATCTCCATAAGTCCCCAGCTGACTTGGGTATTTTTCATATTTGGGAATTTCCCATGGCGACCACTTAGATTTTTAAGTCAAAACACTAAAATTATCCTTACATATATGACTATAATGGAATATTACTTTGCTATAAGAAATTATGACTATGATAGATTCAGAGCTAGATGGGAACATTCATATAAAATGATACAACATAAAGTGAGAGCCAGGAGAATAAGCTATATGACTATTAATAATAAGGTGAGAAACAACTATGAAAACCTCAGAAGTCTGACCAAAGCAGAAAAGACAAATCGTGACTTTGTAAGACTGAAATGAACAATACCTCCAATCTCTTGGCAAAGACATAACAAACCAAAAGGACAGAATGAGATATAACTGAATGCCTAGGCATGACCATTATGTTAATTTGTTTTGCTTAGACTATATGTAGTTATTACAGGGAAGGGTTTCTACCTAAGGGAAGATGGGCTAGTGGGTAGAGATAAATAAGAAGAAAAAAGGTCAAAAAAATGTTTTACTGCAAAGAGAAAAAAGAGAAAAATTCAAAAAAATTGTTGCTACCTTATTAAGATTTCTTATATGCTATATGCTAACAAAAGTTCAAAGTTCCTTATAATACCAATCTTCTTTCCTATTTTTTAAATCTTGAAATTTTTGCTGACAAGTATTGAGTTTATAAGAAAAAATTAAATATTTAAATTTAAATTAAATTTATTACCAAATTATTGCTTAAATTAAATTTAAAGGTTTTGAAAATTTATAAAAGGAGGTGGGAAGTTTCTCAAACTTGATGGAATTATAGGGTGACCAACCATTAGCTAAGGAATCAACCACACTTCTGGTGATCTTTAAAAAATAAGTTTGCTAATTCCAGAGTGTCAGTGAAAAACATCATGTCCACCAACCGAAAAGGATACATTACTGATGAAATAAGCTTTCTTTGGAGAAGGAATTGCTCTTTGTCATATCCCTTGAATCACTTCCAGAGTGCAACAAAGTGAGTGAGGAAGGAAAGAACTTTTCTTTCCCCTCCTACAACAATGGTATCTTCCATTGGATTGAATCTCCTAGTAAAGAACCATCATCTTAGATAGTGTTAGATTTAAAATAGTTTGAGCGTTAAATAGCTGTAGATAAGAGAGTGGGAGCCACAAAATGTGATAATTAAAATGTTTGGGAGCAAGGGAAATATATAACAATTATGACCGCTGAAATATGTTTTCTACTGTGTCTTGGTTTTATATAAATATAAGATGGTCGCCAGGGAATATATTCCCAATTTATGAATATGCCCAAGCCAACTGGGTTTTATAGAGAAATTTAATTTATAATACACTGATTAATCAATAGAAAAAGAGAGAAAGTAAGAAAGGAATAAGAATGAAGGGCCTCAAGCCAATAAGGCCTAGACCTCAGTCCTAAGAGATAAATCAGTCAGTTGGTTTTATCACTCACCCAAGATCTCTCTAGGTAAGGCTTCTCATGCCAACCTCAGGCTCCACCTTCAAGAGAGCCTCCTTTCAAGAAATGTTTCCAGAGAATTCTCCTCCTGACTCCTCCTGAGTTCTCCTTCCACAGCCTCCTTCAAGACCTCTCCAGGGGCTCTCCCTCCAGGACCTCTCTCCTCTCAGGCCTCCTTCAAAGCATCCACCTCCTCAGTCCTCAGACCCCGCTATCTTTAAGCCAAAAATCTAAGTTCCTTCCCCTCAGTTCTCCCATCTACCAATCACTGTCGATCTCTCCCCTCTGCCAATGGTGGCTCTAGCTTAACCCAGGATCGCCCAGAGGTCTGCCCCCTTTGCACATGTCTGTTGAAGGTCATATTCTCAAATAATTAAATCTTGATCTTTGCTGCAGCCCTTCCTAAATCCTGTTACTCTGAGTAGGATGGAGATTGTAGTTTCCAAGACCTGGTTCTGTCATTCCAAGTATCTCTATTGTATCAATTCTAAAATCAATCATGACTCAAAGAACTTCCTGTTCTATGCTTAAGCATAGGTCAAAGCCCTTTCCATTGTTTAGCAAAAGGTTTCTGTCCTAAAGTAGTCTTAAGTAGGGAGAAGGATCCTCCCATGCCAAGGAGTTTCATATTCCAATAGAGTTCTTACTATTAGTAGGAAATTTTTTCAAGTATGAAATTTCCCAATGGGGAAATTTCCAACATTCATAAGTCTAAGAAATTTTAAGGTTTACAATAGAAAGTAGGTATAGGGTTAATTCTGGCAATCTAGAAAAACTTACCCAGAAAAGGTATTATGTGCTGGTGAAGCAGCATCTGGTCATAATAAGAAAAGAAAGGGCACTGGGGCCCTGTAGTGCCAAAGGTGTAGGTTGCCTTTGCCATATACATTCATTTCTTATGTGCATATTTCCTTATATAATATATATATATATGTATATATATAAAACTACTCTTCCTTCTAGTGCTAAAAATTTATAAGAAAGAATACCCTAGAAATTTATGGAATATTTTGCAGTACTAATCTTACTATATCATTTTAGGAAACACCTTTGCTTTGAAATATGACTTCTGAATGACTTCTAAAAGTAAACATATCAGTGGATGTTCCTGAGCTATAATTTTAAGAATAGCCATTCAAAGAGAGCCTTGAAACTTGGCAGTTGTTGAGGGGGTCAATGAATGTAAATTTTAGGGGAGCTCCTCCAAAGGGTTGCTACATAAGGCATATGTATGTAATAGAATATTCATGTGCTATATTAAAAAAAATCTGAATCCTAGGAAGTCTGAACAAGAGAACAATTTATGACTACAATTAGGTAAATAACTTTGAAAAACTTAGGAATTCTGATCAATAAAATGACCAATTATAGCTCAGACGAATGATGATGAAGAATGCTTCTCACTTCTTATATGGCCAGAACTAGAGATGAAGAAGAAGATGATATGTGCTTTCCAGACATGGCTAATGTGAGAATTTCTTTTGCCTGACTATACTTATTTGGGAGGAATTTTTGGTGCTGGGGAGATTTAGTGGGTAATAACTATGATGTAAATAAACTGTCAATAAAACATTAAAAAGCCACTGAGAACAAAGTTCAGAAGGGAACGAATAAGAATGGCAGTTTTGTTGCTAGCACATTAAACATTATATACTTTAAAAATCTAAACTATACATATTAGAATTTCACAATACTCTTTTTGTATTCTTCTTTAAATGTTCATGTGTGTTGATATTTAAATCCCTTAAAAAGTAACAATTTTTAAAAACTTTGTTATATTTAAAATACTTTCAGTTACAATTGCAGACAGTATGTCACAAAAACATTCAGAAAACTCAGGTTTAAAATAAATCTTATTTTTTTACACAAAAGTTGAGATATAGTTTCACAGAGAAAAATCCCCAACAGCCCGAATGAAAATTGTCAAGGAAGAAAGAAGATATCTACAAGCTTTTTGGACTGTCAAATATGTGAGAAGGATTATGCCTGCTCAGAATTCTATAGTACCTTTCCAACTTTATGACCTTCCTTCTGGATTATAGAAGCTTTTCCTAGTAACTTCTATTGATTATTATGATAGATGATAAAAGTAGGCTACACTATCACATCTCGCCAGTAAGTGATGCTATGTAAAATCCAATATAATTAAGTATGAAAATTCATTTTTATTGGGGTGTCAGGTTATAAAAACAAATTCTCTACCTCATTAATTATGTAAATTCAACATTCTCTTAAATAAGGTTACTTAAAGTGAAAGAAATATCTAAAAGAATCTTAAATCTTCAAATACAGGAACCTAGAGTCAACATCAGACAGGTCAGATTTAATTCCCCAGACAATTTAGCACATTCATTTTGATTTTGCAAAACCAAACCAAAATCTAAAGGTTTTTTAAAATCAGTTAGCAGTTCTTGACTCCTGTATTAGCCTACTAAGAATTAAAGAACAGATTCAAAGTACTTTTACAAAGATTTTTTTTTAAAACTACAGGTAATCTTGTGATATTCCAATTATAGGTTTCCTGTTCTTAGATTACAAAATTACAAAATTAACTGATCTCCAAATAGAAAAGAATAATAAAAATAGTTACCTTTGGAGATAAATAGTGCTTGTAGTAGTATAACTGAAATAGTAGAAACACTGAACTTGTCAGAGTTAAAAGAGCCAAAATCACGTTTTTATTGATTTTACTCATTTGTCTTCTGGATTCATCAGGTTGTCATTCAAAAGCAATTCAATCTTTTTCATCATTTTCTATTAATCGACAGTCTTGCTTTCTGTGAACAAAATAATATATCTAAATAACATTTACATGAGCTCTTTCACCTCTAGTAACCAGCAACAGGCAATAAGGAAAGGTCTTTGAAATGTGATGGAATTACTACTAACCTCAAACTTTTTACTCCCAACATATACCCTTGCCTAGGACAACGTGAACTTATATTTTCCCTTTGTGGCCTTTTGCTGAATTTCAGTTAATTTCAAAGTTATTTGGATGGCAAGGATAGAGAAATGGCTTGAAAAAGTATGAGAGCAGAATAAAAATAAAAGGAAGAACTGAGTGAATTGAAGGAGAAAGGGTACCTTCCTTACAGATATATACTTTTATCTATAAACACTATTTGATATAATACCTAACCCTAGCTTCCTTCAACACCAAAACAATTTCTTAATATTAAATATTTTCTTGACTTTACCCTTTAACCAACTCAAAATATTGCTAAGAAAACAAGCTTTGCTTGGAGGTGGGGAAGAACTCAAGACTAGCGAGATGATGGGGTCATGTATGGATTTTCAGTTATAAATCATTCATTGGGTAGTCTGGTCCTGCCTCTGACACATACTGGCTATCACTTGGCCCCTCAGTGTTCAAAGCACCTCTTAAATTTTAAGTTGCAAGGTTGGTACTGATCTGCATCGGCAGAAGTATCTTCACTGAGTAATTCTTTAGCCCAGAGAAATCATGTATAGGTCAAGTCCCTACTGCTAGCCTAAAGTATCATTAGGGCATAAAGTACTACACATGTGTTACTGGCAAATGAAGAAACTAATACTCAGAGTGGCTGTTATTTATATGACTGTAAATAGAAAGATGAGGTAGCAGAGTAAAATCATTTTTAAGCTCTTACCAATTCCACCCCCAAATAGTTCTGGAAAGAATGATAACTCATGTTTACATGGTTCTTTCAGGTTATTTAAAGACAAGAACAATTTTCCTCACATAATCTTGTAAGGCAAAGAATCTTCACTTCACAATTTTGAAAAACAAAGGTTCAAATTGACTTACTCACGATTACAAGCTAGTAAGAGAATCAAATACATACTGGCTGTCTAGGTCCTTGTCTTTTAGTTATAGGGGTTGAATGGTATTAGCAAATCTCTTTTGGGTGGAGCCCAACACTGAATTAAAAATCCCAATTTCAGTGGTGGTGGCCCCACTCAATTTTAGAGAAATGTAGGTTATTCTCAGTCCTAAAAATCCTGTTGGCACCCCTTCTGTAGGGCAACTAGGTATTTCCATGGATAGAGCACTGGACCTGGAGTGAGGAAGACACTTACTAAAAAGACACTGGACAAATCACTTAGTCTGTTTGTTCCAGTTTCCTCAACTATAAAAAGGGGATATTAACAGCACTTACCTCCCATGGTTCTTGTGAGGATAAAATGAGATATTTATAAAGTGCTTCTCAAACCTCAAAGGACTATAAAAATAATGATGATGATGATGATGACAAAGCAAGCTCAAAAATCTGATTTAATGTTAGGTCATGCTGATCTCCCTCTAGAGAAACTTCCCAAATTATCTATTCTCAGGATCCTAAACATTAATCAAAGTGCAAATGTTAGGATCACTACTAGTCAAGATTGGCAAGAAAGATCTGATCTTGCCTAAACCTGACTTAGATCAAAGTGCAGGATGGATATAAATGATTATTTAATCAATTTTTAAAACCCAAATTAGTTTTAAAAAAATAAATGAACACTACAGGAGAGAGAACACCACAAAAAAAATCCTTTTACTTTCAAAAAAATTTTTTAATTATTTTAAAGCTCAAAAATTTCACTATGATATTGTTACTCTAATATCCCATTTATCCTGCCAGCCAGGAAGCATATTTTAAAAGACTCTTAGTATCCCACTCCTTACCCCAAACTCAAAAAAAAAAATCATAAAACTGACATAGGAGTTTAAGGTCATCACTTTAGAGTTTAGTGAGTCTTCAGTTACACAAAATTTTAAATATAGACTCCATTAGATTAAAAACATGCAATTAGAAGAAGGAAAACTACAAGAAGTAGATTTATTTGCTAGCAAGGGAAAAATAAGAAAAGTTGGATTACTAGAAATTGTTTCAAGGGTGACCTAAAAGCCAAAGGAAAGAGATATAATGGGTATAAATAGGTTCCAAGATCTTTCCAAAAAGAAGCTAAGCTCAAAAAGAAAACAAAGGAAGGGGAAGCAGGGAAGGAGGTGGGGGGTGAAACAAACATTCATTAAGCACATACTTTGTGCCAGGCACTATGCTAAGCACTTTACAAATATTATCTCATTTGATCCTCTTAACAAATCTATGAGATAAGTTCTATTTGAATTCTCATTTTATAGTTGATGAAACAGAAAGAAAGAAAAGTTAAGAGATGTCCCCACTAGGAAGTATCAAAGGCCATATTTGAAAGTTATTCCTGACTCTAAGCCTAATGTTGCATCTACTGTACCACCTGGCTGCGAAATGGCATAAGGAATACCATGGGAAATGTATAACCAGGAAAGCAAAAAGTCAGTTGTATAACAAAAATGAAGCCCAAGGGACAGGTAGGTGGCTCAGTGGATTGGGAGTCAAGGCCAGAGATGGGAGATTCTGGGTTCAAATCTGGCCTCAGACACTTCCTAGCTATGTGCCTTTGGGCAAGTCACTTAATCCATTCTTCTACCTTGGAACCAATATACATAATTGATACTGAGATAGAAGGTAAAAAATGAAGCCCAAGTATTGAAATATTTCCCATAAAATTTTAAGATAGAGGGAGGACTCCAACATATTATGAAGATCCTTTGGAGGAAGTATAAATAAGAAGGTGAACTATGGATGGGCTAAAACAGGTATTTTTAGAGGAAATATCCATGTCAGTGAAATTATGAATTTATTGAAGTACTGAAGTATCATAATAAAAGTCCACAATAATCAATGGCTAAAATGATGAGTCAACAAGAAAGGTTAAATTATGTTCTTAACGCCCAACAAAGTTTCATTAATTATCTACTAGATACATATATATATATACATATATATATATATGTATATATATATATATATATATATATATATGGCCATATGTTAAGTGTCAGGAAAAACATTCAACTGAATTAACATTTATTACATGAAAGGACCTGTTCTAGGTGCAGGGGAAGGTGTAGAATTTAGATAATAACAAGTTCTTCCTCTCCTCTCCCCTCATGGAGTTTACAATTCAGTAAAAAGAAATCAACAAACTTCGAGAGCAAAAACTTACAGCCCATTTAAACCAACTCCTTCATTTCACAAATGAGAAAATAGAAGCAAATGGCAGAGCTAGGATTATAGTCTAGAATCTTATGAATGCCAATTCAGTGTTCTTGCCACTATATGTCCTCCTCGCCTTCAGGAAGACTGTAATCTAGGACAGCATTTGCAAACCTTTTAGAGATTGCATGCCCAAACCACACCTTCAAACTGCCTGTAGCCCCCAGCATTACCCCAGACATGGAAGGGAGGAAATGCTCACATTGGGTGGCTGGGCAGAGGGGCAGGGAATGTAAACATTGTCTTCAGTCACTGTGGAGAGGCGGAACAAAGCAACCCCCTCCTTGCTCCTGTGGCATGCATGCCATGTCTTCACCAACACAGATCTAGGAGGTAAGATAAAGCATGCACACAAATAACTCTAATAGAAGTCATGAAATGACTACAAAGCAGAGGCCCATAATCTTTCTATCTAACATTTAAGGAAGGAAAAAGAACTTCCAGTTGGGGGTTTGTACTTCCAGCATGAAGAACAAGTCCTGACACATAGTAAGTGCTTAAAAATAAAAAAAGCTTATTGATTTAATAGAGGCATCAAAGAAGACTTCATGCAAGTAGAATCTAAATTGGGCCTCAAAAAAGTTTAAAAATTTGTGAAGAGCTATGGGAGTTCAGGGGGGAAAATAGGCTATTCTGGGCACAGGCATGTATGTATGAACAAGGCAAAGAAAACATTACATCGTAAAAATAACAATGACAAATGGAGAGTGGTCTTTTTTAATTTTTGGACTGAAAATGGCTTTTCCTATATTAAAAATAAGAATATGGGACATTCTGCATGTCTGGTCAGTTTTCAATGAAAATTCCTATAATAAACTTCATTGCTAACACTTTTTCTTTCATTCTTGACTTTATGATAGACTTTAAATATATTAACTCATTTGATCCTCACAACAATTTAGAGAACTGAAATTTATGACATTATTATCCCCCACTTATACTGAGGCTCAAGAGATTAAATGATTTTCTTGGATATAGAGTCAGGAAGACGTGGGTTCAAATTTGACTTCAGACACTGATTTAATAGCTGTATGAAACCAGGCAAGTCACTTACAACTGCCTTCATTTTCTCAACTAAAAAATAGATATATCTTCCTCCTCGTTATTGTGAGGATGAAATGAGATATTTATAAAGTGTTTTGCAAACAATATAAATGCTAGCTATTATTATTTGCCAAAAGTCACAATGCTATTCAGAAGAAGCAAAATTGAAACCCAACTAAACTGATTGCAGATACTATTTTTATTAATCTATTAACTGCCTTAGTAGAAAATATTATCCCTGTAAGTAGTTTATCATCTAGTTGGAAAAACAGTATTAACAGATTATATATGGAACAATCCCTTACACAGTAATAGAATATTACAATTGTATGACAAACTAGAAATATTATAGCAGTCCAGAAAGATCGATTACAGAGAGATCTATTACAGCTGGTATAGCTTAAGTCAGGCTTTGAAAGACCGTGAGGATTTGGGCCAGTGAAGAAGAGTGGAGAAATCAAAAAAAGATGGTACAAAGGCAGATTCAAATATAGTTCATGTTCATGAGACAGTGAGTAGTGATTTATAACAACCCTGGGTAGTGGATAATATAAGAATCATTATACCCATCTGATGAAGAAACTGTGATATAAGACTTTTTGAAACTGACTTAACTATGACCAGAACCTAGGTATCCTGACTCCAAAATCCAATGCTCTTTTCATTACACCTAACGTTAAGAGAGTAGAGACAAATAATTGCATAAATTCACTGCTTTTTGTTGCTGTTCATTCATTTCAGTCACATCTAATACTTTGTGACCCCATTTGGGAGTTTTTTGGAAAAGATACTAGTGACTTGGCATTTCCTTCTCCATCTCATTTTACAGATGAGGAAACTGAGGCAAACAGTTAAGTGACTTGCCCAGAGTCACACATCTGAAGCCACATTTGAACACAGGCCTTCCTGACTCTAGGCCCAGTGTTCTAGCCACTATGTCACCTAGCTGCCCCTAAATTTGCTATTATGTCTGAACAAATATGGAAGCAGAGGAAGATGAAAAGCAGGGCCAGATCTTGTTAATAAAAGATTAGATACAAAGATACTCAAGTATTCCGTATTTAATGTTTTAAAAATTCCATGAGC
Source organism: Monodelphis domestica (assembly GCF_027887165.1). Classification (NCBI taxonomy): domain Eukaryota; kingdom Metazoa; phylum Chordata; class Mammalia; order Didelphimorphia; family Didelphidae; genus Monodelphis; species Monodelphis domestica. The sequence goes on from NC_077233.1 coordinate 110,675,361, forward strand.
TCACAGATTTGGGTACTACTGCTGACAGTGCACTTTATAAAGCACCCATAACTCTTTATACAACTCTTACCCATTTCCTTCTGTAAATCTTTTACTAAAATCCACCAATAGGCCAGGGACCTTCATCTTGTTTTTTTTTATTTGTTTGTTTGTTTGCTTGTTTTTGTTGGGGTTTTTTTTTGGCATTATTGCAGATAACAGGAAAGTCCTGGGTGACATGGTAGGATGGAAAGAGTACTGGATTGAAATAAGTTCCCATCCTGGCTCAGCTACTTATTACCTCTATAACCTTGGGCAAATGTCTTAATTTCTCTTTGGGCCTCAGTACTTTAACTGTAAAATGAAAATTTTGGCCTAGAATAACCTCTAAAGGACTCATTACCAGTATTAATGTAGATTTTGTTATTCTACTTACTACTTTTCAGCATTAATAACTTGTTTGGCTAGATCAACTTGCACTACCATAATTGAATGTTAGTTCTTTTCTGACTTTCAGCATTTTTTCAAGGTTAGTCTTGTTTTAGAACTTTGCTAACATGACAATCATGAAAAAAAACTGATTTATATATCAAAACCCAGTCATTCCTAATTGTTAAACTATATAAGGTTTCATTTTTGTGTTCTTCAGTGTTCACCACATCTATTGTCCTCCAACTCAACCATATTCTTGAAAAAAGTATTCAAGTTATGAAATCATGAAGCTTTTTAGTAGTTTTTTTTTTTTAAACCCTTACCTTCCGTCTTGGAGTCAATACTGTATATTGGCTCCAAGGCAGAAGAGTGGTAAGGGTAGGCAATGGGGGTCAAGTGACTTGCCCAGGGTCACACAGCTAGGAAGTGGCTGAGGCTGGATTTGAACCTAGGACCTCCCGTCTCTAGGCCTGGCTCTCAATCCACTGAGCTACCTAGCTGCCCCCTTTTTAGTAGTTTTAATTTCTTAAACCCATTATTTTTTGCCTCCCTCTCCAAATCTAACTTTGGAATGAATTCATCAAGAATACAAGTATAAATTAACCTAAGTTTGGAGAATCTAACTAAATTCTTTGTAGTTTCTCTGCCTTTTCATCCTCTGAAACAGACACTGGCACATGGATTTATAATCTGGCTTAACTCTACTTGGCCAAAACTACTCTTGTCATCCACAGCCTTTTCTCACATCCCATAATTCTTGAACCCTTTGCAATATCTGACACATAAGAATAAATAGTTCATCAAATTCAAGGAACCATTCTTTTTTTAACTAAAATTCTCCAAAAAATGGGCCTTAGCTCATTTAACCTATCTTACTTCAAGAACTGCAAGACTTCCTGTGGATTTCAAATTTAAATTAATGTAATGCAACCTAATTACCTCATTATTTCCCAAGTTATGAAAAGAATAATGCCTAAGACAGATGCAAAATTAATATCGCTAAATCTTAGAGCTGATCAACACCCTGCTTGACAAATTTGGTGACACCCATGACACACACACAAATACACACATTTACCTTTAATATAAAACAAAAACTCTTCTGACCTTTAAAGTCTTTTGACAATTTGGCTCTCATCTATCTTACTTTCCTTCAGACTATTTCAGCAGGCAGGCTAAACTAGGTTGAGAGTAACCAACAGGCATCAAAACAAATTGGTGAAATTAGAGGGGCATCTACCCCAGACATGCAAAGGCTTCCCCCTAGCAGAAGAGGCAGATGAGAACAATTTGTTCCAGCCACCATGAAAGCAGCAGAAACGGATGCTGTGGAGCACTCAGAGCTTGGCTAAACTTAAAGAAGCCAAGATTATCCACTGCATCCACCAGTCATCTGGACTTTTGTTTTGCCATACAAAATACAATTCATCCTCAAATCAAAAATAATGTCATTTTGGTCCTCTTAGAGTCCAAAGACAATAATCAACCAACTCTCCTTCATGCACTTTATGTAGCAGTCAAACCAGCCTACTTGCTGTTCCTAATGCACAACAACCTGTCCTCTCATTCCTAGAATAAACTACTTCCTCATCTCCCATAGCTCCCTTCAAAGTTCAGTTCAAGTACCACCTACATCAAGGGAAATTTCCAGATTACTTTAAATGTTAATAACCTACCCCAACTTCATAATGGTGGATTCATTTTTTTATAATCTATATTTACATTCCTACAAACATGTTGTACTCTTCTCCCCTAATAAAACTCCTTGAAGGCAAGGGCCTGTCTCATTTAATCCTTTAGCTATAACTTCACACTTTCTGCTTCATTTATAGTAAAGATGTTAGTACTGACACAGTTCAGTTCCTCCACCATTATTGGACAAGGATCTCACATAAACAGCATAAAAATTAATCAATAGGTTTAAATGGCAGCCTTTGCTCTCCTTACCACTGCTCTGCTACCCCATAAGTCAATGGGAAAAGACAACAAACAACCTAGGAGGGAGGGCCATTTTTTTTAATGCATAATTTGTCCTGGCCAAAGCATTCATCATGTGGTGAGGCACTCCCTCATAGATTTCAAGGCTTGTCCTCCGCCAGCTGTCAGTCCAAATACTGGAAATTCCCTTGAGTGACCTTTCCAGTTTGGGAACATTTTCCAGAGATTGTATTCCACTATGGGACCAGGATCCCAGCCGGCCCTCAGAAGAGGGCTGGGGTAGACAATTTTAAAATGTGTTTTTATTAAAAACAAAACCAAAAAGGTGGGAAATGAAAATAGAGGAGAAATTAAATGTTTAAACCATTTCCTCGGGTGTAAACTAGGAATTACGGGAAGCTAATGGATAGAGCAAAGGGTCTGGAGTCAGGAATACCTGACTTCAAATTTGAACTGAAACACTTGCTTACTGTGGGACCTTAGGCAAATCATTTACCTTTACCTCAATTTCCTCATCATTAAAATGAGATGGAGAGGAAAATGGCAAACCACACGCGTATCCTTGCCAAAGAAAATCCCCAAATGGGATCTCAGAGAGTCGGAGACAACTGAACAACAGAAACTACGGATGGCAGCCCGCCTCGCCCCACTACCCTCCTAAAAGGTTGTAATGAATATCGATCTCTCAGCGCTGGATAAATGTAAGGTATTAAAGATACGAGGAGGAAGGACCAGGAGGAGTCAGTAGGGAAGAGGAGGACAGAGCCGAGAGATGGGCGGAGAGGAAAGAAGGCCAGCCCATCAGCAGGCCAGAAAAAGGACACCGACAGTGGCTCTGGGACCATCAGGATAGGGGATGGAGTAAAGACAAGGCCCCGTGGATCCCGCCTCCCCCGCACGCGGGTAGATCGTCGAAGATTAGCGCCAGAAGCCCACGAAACGCTTTAGAGGGGAAAACGGGCGCCCCAGGCGAGGAATCCTAGCAGTCCTGAACCAACCCCCGACTTACCTGCAGACCGCTCTGAGGAGAGAGCCCAGACGGCGAGAACGAGGGCAAGGATGGTGGCTTTGCTTTACGGCACACGCCGCCAGCGTTCGAAAGGGCGCCGTAAAGCGAGGAGGCGGGGCCACTAGGCCCTGCCCTACTGCCCCGGGTCTCCTGAACAGGATCTTTGCTCATTTGGGGAGCTGTCCAAATTGGAGCATAGTGGATAGGATAGGGGTCAGGCTTCCCTCCCTAGGTAGTATGCGACTTCTCCGACATGGGTCCCCTCAGTTGGAATCGGGAGTGTTTATTCGGGTTCAGATCGTAATTAAGAGAACCAGCGGGCCGTTAAAGTCTCCTCCTTGAAGTCCAACTCAAACCCGGAAAACAATGGCAAAAGAGATGGGCAGAGAAATGGAGCCTCCCTGAAGGGCTCCATAAAAGGCAGAGAAGAAACAACACGATTCTACCCATAGATTAATTAAGTTCTGCCTGTTGAACGTCTACTATGTGTTTTCAATAGGAGAATTTTCAATAACAGCAAAAAGAATTTAGAAACCTCCTTGCCTTCCAGCAGCTTCCTTTCTAGTTAAGAATACAAGTGCTGCCAACTGGCTTCTCTATTCGACAGCCTGAGTTTTGGGATGTAGAGATATAAATAGAAAACGAGATGTACACACATATATGTATACATTCATGTCCGTTATGTATATTTACATTTAATCGATTATTCGATTCGAAAAATCGAAAAAAATTTATATATTTCAAAGACTCTCCTCTCTGTCCATAAAACCCTCCCTAGTAACGAATATTTACAGTTAAACAAAACATATTGGCCATGTCTGAAAATGTACACCACATTCCATTCCAATACCTCTCTGCTGAGTGTAAAATTGTCGGTCCGTCCTTTGAAGTCACTGCAATGATCAAGAGTTTCAAAGTCTTTTCTTTACATTATAGTAGTTAACAATGAACTGTTCTCCTTGTTCTTACTTGACAGTCAACAATCTACCTTAAATAATTTTAAATTAAGGGCCTAATATGGGCTAGGCTAAGCTCTGCAAAAAGAAAGGTAATGCACAGTACCTTTTCTAAAGAAGGACACAATTTAAAAGCTACTCTAATGGAGGAGACGGCTGTGAAAACAACTGTGTGCAAACAATATATACAGGATAAAATGGAGTTGATTGAGAGGGAAAATATTAGCATTAAAAGAGATTTGAGAAAAGCTTCTTATAGAAAATGAGATTTTTAGCTAGGAATTGAAAGCCAGAGAAACTAACAGGTGGGATAAGGAGGGGATAATTCCACAGAGGGCAGCCAGTTAAAATGCATGGAGTCAAAAAATGGATTGTCTTGTTTCAGGAACATTAGGGTTGCTAGTGTCAGTGGATCATAGGAGTGACTGGAAAGGTAGAAAGGACTTTGAATGCCAAATAAAGAAATTTTAGTTCATCCTCTATATGAAAGGGTGTTACTAGAGTTTATTGAATAGGAGAGGAGGGGTGATTTAGCTAGACCAGACCTGAATTTAAGGAATATTAAATTTGATACCTTAGTGGAAAAAATCTTCCAAATTTGTCATTCTTTCATATTGAAAATTATCATTGGTAAATTATTCAACAATATTCTATTATATTAATTAGGATAAGACTATTTATTCATTTATTTATTTTTTACTAATTTATTTAACCTCTCTAGGCCTCAGATTTCTGATCTTTGAAATGAGGAGGTTGCAACAGACAGGTTCTGAGGCTCTCTTAGTAATATTTATACCATGGTTACTATCTTCTTATAGAAACTGGTTGCTTCTTACTGAAATGTCCTGTTATGGCTGTTTTTGTTGATTTTAGTTTTCATTTTGGTAATATTAGTGACAAGACATGAACATGCAAAAAGAAAGAATTGTAATCAAAATGAGTGCTATGGATAACAAGTACTATGAGTTCATAGAAATGAAGATTAATAATGGCAGGATAATAAAGTTATGGATTCAGAACAGGAATGCAAATGTGTAAAATTTGGATTTGTAGAAAGAAATGGAAAATCATCAAAGGATTAGGGAAAATATCAGGGATTGAAGAACCTGATATGTTAAGAGATTGCGGAGACCACTGTAATAGATGGTAGAAATTGGGGAAGATTTGTAATTTATAGTAAGGGGAAAGGGTAATAAAGAAATTGTAGTCTTGCCCCCTTCTAAAGCTGTCTTCAGCTTTACACTGCTAGGTTCTGAGAAGGATCTGTTTGGAGAGATTATGGTGGTAATCTGTCTTTGGGGAGAGAAAATCACCTCTCTCCCCTATCCCTCACTTTCAAGTTTCCCTTTAAATTACTTGAATCAGTTCTTGAATCCTTTCTTAACTACAATTTATTGAAGGGAAACAAAAAGGGGTACAGGGCAGATTGAGGACAGGGATTTTTGTACTCAGGAAAGGAAGGAGGGAGAGGGGGTCCCTATCTAGCTAATATCCATCCCCCCCAAAAGTCAAGTAGATCAAGTTTGGTTCCCCTGACCCACTTAGGGTCAAGATGATGAGGAATCTGACTCTTGTCTGTACAGTAAGTGTTCTCAAGCTCAGAAATTAAGGAGGTATACGGAAATTCTTCTTTTTGGGACAGCTTATTTCCCTTAAGTCTTGCCAATAGGTTTATCTTCTGATGAGATCTGGATCAGGAATTCACAAGAAGATTACTGGATTAAGAAGTCCAATTGGAGCTGTCTGGTCTATGGTGCCTGGCAGAAGTCCATTCCCAACTGTAACAGCATCAGCTCAGCTCCCTTCTCCAAAGTTCTGAATTCCTTTTCCCTGCCCATCTCCCACTGCTGTGGAATTCTGCAGCTCTCTCCTTTTTCTTTTCTCTCCATGGTATCAAATCTTTAATATCACCCTATCTAAAGTTAAGGAAATAAAGGGAAAGATATTAGGACCATCTTCTTAGGTTCACATGAAGATAGCTCTGAAATTATCTAGTTCAAATAGTTTGTTTTTTAGATGAAGAAACTGAATGATGAAGACAACGAAAGGGAAGTGATTGCTTAGGATCACTCGGTGACAAGTTTAGGACACAATCGCATTTTTTTATTCCAAGTTGATCATGGGAATTCCAAGATCATGATGACCTGAGAGTTTCACAATGTTAAGTACACTTCTCCTTGGCATTTGAAGCTCTTTATTTTCTGATTCCAGTCAAATTACCCTAAACCTGGAACTCTATCCTCCTTATTCTTCTCTTTGCACTGGCTGTTCCTCATATTTGAAATGCCCTCCCTCCCTTTTCTATTTCTTAGAATTCCTAACTTCTTCCAAGGTTCTGTTCATGTGCCATCCTCATTGGAAGGTTTTCCTGATCCCCTTAACCATTAGTGCTCATTTCCTCCTCAAGTTATATTGTGTACATGTATGTTTACATTTTGTATACTGCTCCACCTTTCTTAGAAAATAAGCTCCTTGTAAGTAGTAAACATTTTTCCTTTTGGCTTTGTATCTCCCAGACCTACCACATTGCCTTGCATGCAGAAAGAACATAATTTTTTGAGGCTGGATTGCATTGGACTGGATCTTAAATGCCAGATTAAAGTGTTTTTAAATTTTATCCTGTAGACTAGTGGTGTCAAACTCATATAGAAACAAGGGCTACTAAACCCTAAGGGATAAGGATCCCTAAGCATACATGTTGACACAGAAAATCCTACTGACATCTATACTTTATTGAATTTTTAATTTTGTTAGATGTTCTCAAATAAACTTTAATATGGATTGTGGGCACTTAGTATTGCTGGGGATCATATATAGGGATTTAAGATTTTTGAGCAGGGGAGAGACCTGTGTTTTAGGAAGATGATTTTGACAGCAGAATGGAGGATGGATTGAAAAAGACACCAGAAACATTAAAAATAATAGTTCTTATAATAGGACAGGAAAGAGGTGTTGAGAGCCTCAACTAAGATGGCATCTCCAGGATTAGAAAGAAGTACACTGACACAAGAGTTGTGAAGATAAAATCAATAGGACCAAGCAACTAATTAGATAGTCAGTGAAAAAGAGTCAACAATGATTCCAAGGTTATAAACTTGGGAACCTAGGAAGTTAATACTCTCAAAAGGAATAAGGAAGTTTCTATGTTATATGTTTAAAAGGAAAAACAGAATGTAAAAGATAAGGTATGAAAAAGAGTTTGTGAATCAAGTAGGATTCCAGAGGACAGAGTAGAAAAGAGGGCAGAAGAGAGAAGGGATTGAAATGTGATAGGACTGAACTGAATGAGGATGAGTTTTCAGGTAGAAGTTAACAGGGAATTTTTGCCATGAGTAGCAACACTGAGTCACTAGGATTTGGAGAGTGGGAGGAACAAATTTGCTTCCAGGGTCCTGTCATCATGGAGGGTTGTGTGGATGTGCTTGTCCTGCTCTAAACACCCAGGTGTAGCAGTGACAGGAAATTTAGGCGTTAGATATAGAGGGACCAGTGGAATAAATTCACAAATAAGTACCAGTCCAGCAGTTATATCCCAAAGTGGCAGAAGATGCTCTAAACACAAACTGTGTCCTTGACTCTGTCAGGACTGATATCTAAGAGTCTAGTCCTTTTGACATTCAATCTAGTGTCTAAGGTCCCTGGTCATATTAAGACTAGGTATTTGGTTTAGGTCTCAGGCTTTCTGGCTCCAGTGGTATTGACAATAGCCTAGATGGGGCCCCACTAGGCCTTACCCAATGTCCCTTAAGCATCTTTTCATGATATGCATTGATACCAAGTGGACTGTTTGTATGACAACTCAACAAAGAGGCAGACTGATACCCTTGAGACACTAAAGAAATCAGAAACAAAGGGAGTCCTCCAAATCTTAATGGTTTTATATGCTTAAAACATAACAAGAATTGCAAAACATTCGAAGATGTGGCAGATTTATTATCCGCATTGCTGTAAAGAGTATAATCACTTAAAAAAAATATGTCCAGAAAATTTTCAATATCAAGTACAGTTTATTCCAGACACTGAGGCACAAGGGTTTAATCATGGTCATACAGGCATGGCAAAGTTAACAGTGGTATCTCAAGACAATTATAAAACACTTTCTGAAATTTTCTTCAAACTATTTCATTGTGGAATAGAAGTTATAAATATTATTAAAGATGAAGGTTTAAATTTAAGATTAGATATTCCTGAAAGTTTTCAACTTTTTGAATGATTCCAAGTTGACAGAAATAAATATTTCCTACCATGTTAAATTATCTTTAAAATTATACACTGTATCAAATATAGAGACATTTGATGAAGCTAGTGAGAATAAAGGAAGCTTGTGAGGCTGAATTAACAAAAAAATTAGATATGAAAAAGAGATCATTTAGTTCATCATTCATTTTGGGCAAAATTGCCTGTTTTTTAAAATATCCCTAACAATACTAGCATATTCTTGACTCAGTGTAAATGCTAAACATTTGTTGAATGTAACATGAAGTTTTAAATGTATTCTTGAGTCTTAAAAGGATATTTTAATGTTGCCCTTCTTGAAAATGTATATATTTTAGAACTCTTGACTTGTTTCTAATATTTCCTATGTCTTTCCTTAAGTAAATGAAAAAATTTACCTGATGCTATTTTGTGTAATCTGCCATTCTTTTCAAAGATAAAATAATAGCCTTAGTTCTAGTTTTTCTAACTTTTATAGCCATTAGTTTTCTTTTCTAGGCATCAGTTTGATTTTCTAAACTTCACAATGGAAACCTAAGAATTATTGCCAATTTAGAATTAACTGTCTTAGCAGCTTTACATAAAAATGAAACAGAGACATAGAAAGATAGAAATTGAGCTACTGCCTTGTATCATAGTGATTTATTAATATTATTTATCCTACACTCCATGTTGGCTGGAAACTAGACCTTATTCATCATTATATACCTCACTGCACTCAACAGATAAGTATCTGTTGATTGAATCAAAGAACAGAAGCAGAAAGGGGAAAGAGAAAAATTTTAGGATTACAGAGGTGATCTTCTAAAATTAAATGAAATTCCTTGGGAATTTTGTCCCATTGGGAAAAAAGTATGTTCAATTTGAAGTCATTCATTTTTTAAAACCAATATGATGTTGGAATCTAAGTAAGTGAGGAATCAAGGAGACCTGACTTCTAATCTGTTTTACTAGTTAGTTGTACTCAAACCTTGAATAAGTCACAAACTTTATGGGTTCTGGATTCTTCTAAAAATAAGGATGTCACTTCTTTTAACTAACCCGATAAGCTTATAGTCAAAATAAGATCGATGTTATATGAAAACTCTGTCAAAATTGTAAAGTGCTAGATAAGGAGGAAAATTGTATTATTTTAATAATAACAAATTTTCCCAAAGAGAGTTCCTAACAAATGAAACAAGATTCTGAAAATAAAGTAGTTAAAGCAGAGATCACATAAGATTTCCAATTAGCTCAGTGGATAGTATTTGACTTGGAAGTCAGAAAAAAATGTGTTGAAATCCTATCTCAGACACTTATAAGTTACGGGACTAAATCACTTAATCTCTCAACTTCAATTTCCTCATCTGTAAAAGGAGATAATAATAGGACCAAATGAGAAATAAATTGCTTTGCAAACCTTAAACTCCTATATAGGGTGTTGTGAAGGTTCTAATATAGTTTTAAGCTTATTTTTTAAAAAGTTTTAGTAGTTTAAAAATGCACTAAGAGTTTTGGAACACTTTATATAAATATTATAATAAATAGTTATTTTTCATTGACCATTTAACAGTTAAACCTGAAGAAATAGGATTTTCACTCTAAGAATTGCATAGAACTACACCCAAATAATAGAAATATCAATTTGTCAAAATTTGTCAAAAGAATCTTTCTAAGGCACAGATATGACCATGTAATTTTCCTGCTTAAAAACCTTTGGTGACCTCCTATTCAAATCTCTAAGATAAAATATGAACTCTAACCTGGCAAGTAAGGCATTCCAGTCTGGCTTCAAACTACCATTCTTCAATTATTTTCACATCACTTCCCTTCACCTACTGTTTCAGTGAAACTGGAGTATCATTACTCAAAATTCCATCTCCTGCTACATTTATCTAATACTACTATGTAGTAACAGAACTGCATTCAGATACTGGTTTTGATGTTTTTATGTAAGACGATGGACAAGTCACTTAACTTCTCTTATTTTGGCATAATTTACCGATCTTTAGCTTCCTATGATGACAGCTATGTGAGATAATGTTAGTAGCAGGTACCTATACATGGGTGAGACCTCAATGAGATAATGAATGTGGCTGCTATGTAAACATCAGCTCTTACCACATTTTATCACCACTACCCATCCTAAAATGTAAGCATCTTAAAGGAAAGAGATGATTTCATTTTTTTCCTTATAACTAACACAGTGTCTTACCCATAGGATTCACTAACAGTCAAGTTCATTGCCCATATAAACTGAGGTTATTGGCTTTGAAGTGACCTCTAACTAAGAAATATGAAAATGCATATGAAATTTTCAAGTATAGACATACAGCATTCCACTCACATATATTATGAAAAGCATCATGTTGATAACAGCAATAGTATACAAGGATCAACTATGAATGACAACTATTCTCAGCAATTCAAGGATCCAGGCCAACTGCAAGGGACTCATGATAAAAAGGCTATCCACTGCAACAAAAGGGACTGAATGCAGATTGAACCATTCTTCACTTTATTTTCTCTATGAGCTTTTCTCTACTATAAGCAATGTCTTTTGTTTCACAATATGATGAACATGGAAATATATATTGTATAATTATACATGTACAACCTATATCATTTGCCATCTTGGGGAAAGGGGAGGGATGGGAAGGAGGAAGAGAACATAGATCACAAGATGTTAAAAAAAAAACAATTATCAAAAACTGTATCAACATGAAATCTGGAAAAAAATTTTTTATCATGTTGGATGCTATTTGTCAGAGATGAGTAGGAACACCTGTTTGCTATGATTTCAGTATATTCTACTGGCTTTTGGAATAATTATAAGGAATGTAGGGGATTGAAGAACAGGGAATATAGAAGGTTTGTGTAACAGAGAATGGAGGAGTTGAAAGGAGAAAGGGGATATGGCTACTGGTGAGGTAAAAGATAAGAGATAACCCTGCTGATAGGCTATATTTGAAAATTGGAGTTCCTGGGAAATGGGCCACCTATGTAGCCTGCAGGGATGTCTTCTCTATTGATTGATGTTGAAGATACCCCAGAGCAGGTAAGCATGGATCCACCCCCACCAAGGACAAGCCTCCCCCCCAGACCAAGGTCATCCAGCAGGAGTCCAATAAGGACAGTGTATATTTGAATGGCTGTCCTCGGGTTCAGCTCCCTCTATGTTCCCCTGAAATAAGAGTCCTCTTATCTGACTGGGGTTATTTAAATAAAGCTAAATTTTAATAACAAGTTTGGATTGGGAAGGTATCAGGGAAGAGCTCCATCTGTCTTTTCTTGCTCCGCTACATTGTTATTTTTAGGTATCTTGTTGTATGTTAATATATTTGCCACTTTGTTTCTCCTCAGTCAGTTGCTTAATCATTTGCTTTAGTTGTGTGATCTCTTCCCTCATGGCTAAAATCATTATGGTCATTTCATTGTCTTTTGGTTTTTTTTTCCATAAATTTGATGCACACCTTTTTTCAGGCACTAGTATAATTGGATTAAGAAGCATAATGCTCCAGCATATGTGAGAATGAATGAAATCAAGCAATCTATACTAATTTTCAGCCACTGAAAGCTTTCATAGATCTTAAGCAGAAAATAAATATAATCTGGAATCTTGACAAAAAATAAGTTGTAAAACATAAAAGAAATGTCCAATCAAGGCTAGATAATCCATGGCAAGTAATAGTTTCTTTGCCATCTTGTGTCTTGAAAAGCCTTTTGCAATGGAAAAAAATGTTTTTTAAGTCTGGCCCCTTAAGGGTCACCTCTTCCCTTCAGAAGGAGTGTTTCTTATTGGCTGTGGTGTTCCTAGGCAGATTAGCTACCTTCAACACTGCTCTCAAAATGGCTGCTTTCCACAGTCACACAGGTTTTTGAAATGTATGTAGGCCCGATTTCTCTGAAACTTCCTTGACACTACCAACTGCCTTCTTCTTCCCAAATTCTTCGCAAAATAGGCTGGAAAACCTAGCTGGGTCTGTCAAAACTGTATTAATTATAGGGATTGCTGCAGGAAGTAGTAGTACAAGGGATAATGAAGGTTTTATAACAGGGAATGGAGGAGTTGAAGAGAGAGAGGGAATATGGCTGCCAATGAGGTGAAAGGAGAGAGATGCCCCCAACAGAGAGGCTATTTTTTAAAAATGAGGTTCCAGAGAAATGGGCCAACTAAGATAGCCTGAGGGGACATCTTTATTGATTTGATGAAGTTGAGGTTGGGTCCTGGATGCCTGTGATTACTACTTTTTCATTCAATACTGGTACAATCCTCCAAGAAAAAAATCAGATGGAATGCCTGCTGAAGATGGGGAGACCTGCATACATGGAGCTCTCACCATGGGTGAAGGAATGAGACAAAAACCATGGACAAAACTGACGGGCTACATGGAATTACTTGTCTTAGATAAGTTAGGAATGAATGGAGATATCCTTGCACAGGGAGAGAACCAGATACTTGTTGTTAGGGCCCCACGAGGCGTGCCAAAGCAGAGAGCAGCTGACAACCTCCTTATCATGCTCGAAAAGAGGTGTCTGGAATTTGGGCTAATTCTTAAACCAGATGAATGTTGGGCAAGTGACATTTTATACAAATGTGGAAAGAAACTATACTTCTCTGGGGTGCCTGTTCTTAACTTCCTCGGGATTTTCTGGAGATTAATAGACAGTACCGGCAGCGTGTACCCAAATGCTTTCTCGAGGCTATCCTATTTGAGCTCAAGCTGCCTTGCTGCTTCTTCACAGGTGGACTACACTCCTTGGGCATCCTTGGTATCCAGTCTTGTGGTCCTTTTCCCAAGCAAGGTAAGCAGAGACCCCCATGTAGTTGCTGCAATGGCTTTGGTTGGTCCCCACCTTGGTAGGCTGCCATCTTCTGCTACTCAGTCCTCAGTGATGTTCAGGAAGATTGCTGATCCATTGACATTTCAACTTGTCCTCCTTAGAAGTGCCATTTCTGCAGGGGTATCAAAGCAAAAAATTCATCAGGTATGTAAATTTTATGTCCCCTTGGAGCCAAGCCCGCTTGCACTTTGTGCAGACCCTACATGTTTGAATATTCAACCTCTCCGGAGGCCAGAAGTAATATTAAAGGAGTGGATTGAGGAGTCTATTGCAGACATGACTGGGTCACCTAAGGTGCTTTGGTTAATGCAGATGGACATCACCACTAAAGGTAAGATCATTGCAGATGATCTTTACTCAATGGATCCACCATTCCCAAGGCTGATGAGTTATATCTTTAATAAGTTGAATGTGGCTTATGGACTATGATAAACAAGTTTCAAAAATCTAGTACAGTTATCACCATAAGCCAGTCAATGATGATGAGATCTTTGACTTTGGCATCAAGGAACTTCTTATTCCAAGTTATTAACAGTATAATGAGACCCAATCTGTCTGGCATAAACATTTTCGACTATGTGGAAGGGTGCAGTGTAGATGCAGCAAACAGACTTGGGCATAATACTGGGGGAAGAAAGCTTGAAGGAGTGATTAAACCCTTTATTGCAGAGCAGTTCAAGCTTAGAGAATCAGCAAGGGAAGATGACATTGCAGACTCCATTATATTTAGGCCTGAAGATGAGATCCTACCTAGAGACTAGACTCATAGAGGAAGCAGACCATTATACATAGGATCCAGAACATTTGTTAAAATCAATAGAGGTTGCCTGAAGGTAAACTTGGGGAAAATGGCCTAAGATATTGTACCAGCATGTGAATGGATTAAACTTCAGGGAGAGGTGAGAATTTGGCTGAATTGTTTACAACACTGCTTAAGGAGAAATCCATTACACCCCCATCACTACTGGTAGTCATCGATGGTACTCTAAACCACAGGCTCCCAACCTCTTCGGATGACTGAGCTAGAATAGCAGGTTCCCTTAATGTGATTTTGACGCATGTTGCATTCACAACTGACTATATGCCCAACTATTCTAAGTCAAGAGATGATTATACACTACACTTTCAGGCTGCGTTTATTCACGGGATTAATATGCTCGCATATAAGGCACATTATGGCACCATCAAGAAAGAGACTTATTATCTTGCTATAAATTGTACAAAGTGTACCCGAAAGATTGAGAAGTTTTTCTCTTTGCTTAAGAGGCCTCAATATCAGGGAATTCCAATGGAAGTTATACCAACAGAGAAAATGGACCAGAGGACCAATTGGTCATGGGACCCAATTGTTTGTGCTTCATACAAGTTAGGAGGAGATATTGATTTCCCTCATGCATGAGACCCAAGAACTTGATACCATTCTTGATTCTGGCCAATCACCTACTCATGTTGAAAGGCTATCCTTAAGCCATGTATCAACCTTGATGCTAACCATTGTCATCATGTCCATTTGGCACAATGCTACACTCTATAGAGGGAAGATGCAATCTGTTGTTGATTATATACAATCAGCCCTCTATATCCTGGCAGCTTCTCTAACCCTTTGGTGGTTCATTCAGTTTATATTCTCAATCCAGGGAACTGAAGAGGTATTTTGCATAGCTGGGTCCTTAGGGATTGTAGACATGATTCCCTTACCATCTCTTCCAATGAGGGACTGTCTCACCATTAGACTCCTTGTGGTGGATATTAAGAGAATCAACCCGATGATCATGAGGTTCACGATGAGGTATAAGCTGGATGATATAGAGAGGAAATCTGCGGGCTCTCTGGACTTGGACTCCCTGGTTGGCATTGTCAAGTCACTTGGAACTAGTTAAAACACTGACCTAGAAGCCAAAGAAATGACAGCGTTTATTAGAGCTGATCACTGCCAAAGCCATAGCACTGTGCATGCTATACCTCTATCAGAGCACTGGCATCTTGCTCATCATCTTAAGGAAATGATTGTCAAGGAAGATATTCCTGTCATGGTCTCAGGCAACACGCCCCCTGAGGTGGTCCTGGACCTGTGCCACGTCACATGAGTAGTCCACCATGTTCATGGTGATCTCCTTAATTTGGAAACTGTAAAAAACTCTGACTTATGTAATGCAGTAGCATGCAACCTTTTGGTGGGCCTGTCAGTGTCAACATTAGTTTCAGGAGAATATTGCTACAAACATTGCTCTACTGACCCAGACTGCATAACATATGGTCCAACAGATGATTTGGAGCATGTTGGACCCTGTGGCACTGTACTATCAAATTGTCTTTGGTACTTGGGATGCCCAGTTAACCTTATGGCGTAGCATGCCACCCGCAGATCCCAGTAAGAATATATTGGTCTGTGTGCCCAATCATGGAGGGGCTATTTGCTTCGTTAGTGAAGGACTGCCCTATCATAATTAATGCCGTGGCATGTTATTCACTTGCAGCAAACAGGGCTGAAGGGAATCAGGATTTCCTTAGATTGGGTCTCTCTTGGCTTTTGAGCTGAGGCCAGACCTCGCAGGCTGATGGAGGGTTTCTTTTATTCCTGTCTATGCTAATCTGTGCTAGTTTTCTTAAGTTCAAAGTCTTTAACAGTAGACAGCAAGAGGAAGAAAAGTTCTCACCTTCAAAGTTGGTTGGGCCTGTCTCTTCAGGCTGATGCCCCTAAAAAACGGCCTTACAGTTCAAACTTCTCCCCTTAAATCCTTTTGTTCAATGACATGACCATAGGAATCCAGGTAGAGCACACAGTTGGTAAAATCAGGAACAGTGGCCCTTCTATCCAGAGACAGGGAGAGAGGCTCCTTCCAGTCCAAGGGCCAGGAAGAGTCTGTCACGAGACCAACTGTCACTCCCAGTTGCCCCTCCCCCCACCAACTATCATTCTTGTCAATATCTTCTCTCTCACATTCCAACTGCTGTTTGTTCCACTTGATTGGCACAAAGTCCCAAACTTGCTTCAGTTTTCCTTTCCACACTTTGGAAGATTGAAGTGTTCAATAATTGATAGCATTTATAAAAAGTCTTTAAGATTTGCAAAGTGCTTTATATCTGTTAGCAGATTTAATTCTCAATACATTCCTGTGAGGCAGGTGTTATTATCCCCATTTTAAAAATAAGAAAATTGAGGCTGGGCAGGTTAAGTGACTTGCTATAGTTCACATAGCTAGAAAGTATCTTGAGGGAAGATTATAATTCAGTTTCCTGAATTCAAAGTTCAGCACTCTCTTCATTATGCCAATTAGCTGCCTCAGAATCTGAGCTGTCCAAAGCAATGGTGAAACCCCTATTTCAGATAATATCTATAATACCCAGAGCTTAACTATGGTCAGGTGCATCTGGGATTTCTGCCAGTGCAAACCAGTGTGGGAACTTTATTGTACTGAACTAATCAACTCTGAATTCTTTGTTCTTGGATTACTGGAGATGGAAGCAAATGTATAATGAATGTCTATGAAAAACAGTACAAACTATGACATGGAAAGAACCTCAGCAACTTCAGCTTCTATTCCTTACAGAGCACATTACTATTGAGACAATGGAAGAATTTAGAATTTTGCAGAGGAGTGCTATATTAGCCTGTAATTGATCCCACATAATGGTATCAGGAAATAGTTGGTGCTACCACAGGCATTTTGTACTTTGGCTATGGAAATTCAAATGATGTCTGAACATGAGTCAAGAAAAGTTTCTAGGATCCATTCTGACAAAGGTAGAAACTTTGAAAGCAAACTGCCTAAGGAGATTTGGCTATACAAATAAAATCAATGCAGCTAAAACTGGGAGAGAAAAAGAAATTTGGGGGGGGGACATCCTTTCAGGATTTCCCTAATTAAGGTCTCAAATAAACATAGAGAAATGACACAAATTTGTAAGAGCTATTCGATTCTCCAGTTGAAAAATGGTCAAAGGATATGAATAGGCAGTTTTCAGAGGGAGAAATCTAAGCAATCAATACACATTAAAAAGTCTTAATCACTAATAATTAGAAAAAAATTACAATTTTTGAAATACAACCTAACATCCATTAGATTAACAAAGCTGACAACAACAAAAAACCCACATGATAAACATTGGCTGGAAGGACTATGGGAAAACAGGTACTTTGATGCACTCTTAGTGTTACTTTTGACACCGTTTCCAACTGTTGGGATTATAAACTGATCAAGTTCTTCTGGAAAGCAATTTGGAACTATGTTCCAAAATCCCATAAAGTGTTAATAGCCTTTGAACCAGAGATACCACCAATAGGTCTATACCCTCAAGAGATTAGAGAAAAATTAAAAGGATCCATATGTACAGAACTACTTATAGCTGTTCTTTTCATGGTAACTATATATTTTTGCAAGGTATGGGGGGGGGCAGAACACATGCCCCCTTTCTCAATGGAAGACAGGAGATTAGAATGAGAAAATTCAGAGCAGAAGATAAAATTAGTTGTTTTTTTTTTTTATTGGAAGGGTTGGCTTTGGCAGGAAGTCAGATGTCATATTCTGCCATCCTCAGAGAGATCCACCATGTGTTTTAATGTTGGAGGCTTGGAGGACTGAAAAAAAGGTTTGGTAGAGTCAATACATCTTGTTTTCAGGGATTTTGAGTGTCAGAAGGTAGAATAAACTCAGATTTAGTATTCCATGCAAAAAGATCAGTTGAAAGCTAATTGTAACCTAACAATGACCTTGGCCCAGAAAATACTGATAGAAACAAGTGATGGGCTTTGAGGGCAGAAAGAGACCTATTCCAGTTGTACGCTGTAATAGTAAGTACACTGGCAAAGCACAGAAGATCAATAGGCCATTCATTTACTCAAGTTGTTATTCGATTTAGACACCTATGAATCTGTGCTTTGCCAGATTGTTTATTAATGTAACTTATAAGAATGTTAAAAGTATAGATGACATATTTATTAAATTTGAAGATGAGCAAGCTGTGAAGGATGTTAGAAGCCAGAAAGATGTTGGCAAGCTAGAATTTTGAGCCAAAGCAATTAGGATTAGATGGGTTAAGAATGAATGTAAAATTCTGATTGGTATTGCTTCTTCTGACTTCTGTGTGAGTGCCTACCTTGTGAGAGCTCTCCATAAAATAGCTTTTTTGGGAAAATCATATTCATTTTGCTTCTAATTATTACTCAGTACTGCTTAGATGTTGATAAAGAAGCTTTTTAAAAGATCAGTTCTAAAGAATGTTCTTTAGTATTTCAAAAGTTATATATATAGCATATTAAGTTTACAAATAATACCTCAATTTCTCAGAGTTTTTGAAAGGGGTACAATATGCTTGGAATTTTAAAGATAGTATTATTTGGCTATGAACCCAAGTTCTAAGTGGCACAGATGGATAATCAAGGTAAAACAAAATAATGTGTATGTATCAATTTGAGGCCTTTTAAAAATTACTGTTTCAAAGTCTCAATCCCAAAATTAATTTGAACTACAATGCTAATCTCAACTTGATAGGAGTGGAGTAGTTGATTCCAAAGTTCCCTGACAAAGGAGGGAAAGATCAAAAAACAATCTTTATGAAGCAGCAGTAAAAATGTGGTAGATACTATTCTTAAAAATCAATTTTATCTCCTTAACTATATATTTACTAATACATGTCAATAATCCCAAATGTAATTACACTAATCTCCTGGTTTACATTGGAAGACAATTCTTTTTTATTTGAAAATAGTTATATACAGAGTAATATAAATGAACCTAGGACAGCATACAAGTAGTTCCATAAGAAGATAACTATGTTTTAGGTAACATAATCCTTTGTATTTTTCTAAAAAACTTTCCTCACAGCAAACATTCCTATGAGGTAGGTAGTGCAAATATCAACCTGATTTTATGGATGAGTTAGCTGCAGTTAAGAGATTAGCTAATTTTCTAAGTCCATGCAGAATGTAAAAAGCAGTGTCAACACTAAAACACAGGTGCTATGAATCTCAAAGCCCACCTCTCTTTCCACACTGCATAAACAAATTTTAGGAAGCAAAACCCAAATTATAGTTATCATACATCCATTTTTCACTTTGCACCACACATGATTATTAATACCATTAATAAGCAATGTTTGCTAAAGATCTCAGGTATCATTCCAAAGCCAAGACCCAATATCAGAATTCATTCAGAACATTTTACCAAATGGATTCAAGAGATGTAATAATAAGCATATTTTCAAATGTACATTTATATAGAGTTGAATTTTTGTATATATGCTGCATAAAACATCTTAAATCTGAAAATATAATTATAACTTTATTATGCAGGAAAATGAAAGAGGCTTTTGAGAAATTAATATGATTTGACTAAATGAGTATTTTAGATAACATTATACTATTACTTTTGGATGTAAAAGAGATCTTAGAAAATCATTTAGTACACTGTGGTGCAATGAAAAGAATGAAGAATTTGTTTTCAATGGACTATGCAAAAATAGGCCCTGTCACTGTCTACCTGTATGAGAATATTGATATCTTATAATAACAACAGATCCCTTGATCTTCCTGGGACTGAGTGTCCCATTTATAAAATGAGAGGAGTTAAAAATAAATTAAAATGAAAGGAATGGAGTAAATGACTTTTATAGTTCTTTTCAAATCTGAATAGAAATAAATGCCTTCATTTCGTATGAATTAACTAGAGAATAGACATGATGTCCAACATTCCACAGATATTAGAGCTAGGATGAGATGATATATATTGATAATAGATTTCAAAAGAATTTTAATATATTTATACATATATGAACAGAACTTAATCTTTCACTGATGAACTGGAAAATTTTCAGCTTTGGGCAGCACTTTAGGAGCATTATTACTATTAAATGGTACTACAAAAAAATTCTGGTATTTGGATTATGGATAAATTAATACTTACATTTTCAAAGAAAAATCAGATTACCACAGAAGGTGCAAAGATATACGTGAGAGGTTTGATATGAATTATTTTTAAAGTTTCATAAACTGTTCAAATATGAAAGAGTACAATACTACTTTTGAAGGAAAGACCTTTTCAAATTACTGAGTGGCAGATTTCTAAAAATTTTGGAATTTTTCTACTGGAAAATAATTATCAACAAAAGATTCTTTATACAGAAAGTACTTTTCTATAAGTAATCTTGTAAAAAATAATACAATTTATATATGTTTTAGAAATGGAGAAAAAGTGAACTGAAAAGCAGGCTTCTTTTTAGATTAATATCGTAACTAGCATGTAATTCTACTCTTTTCATTTCCAGAGGTACTAGAGATTTAGGTATTTGATATTATTTTAAAAGAGAAATTAATTGGCTAAGAAAAGTAATAAATCATTTTACAGGGAAAAAGTGAGTAGGAGATAGAGCAAAAAAGAAGGAATGAGATAAGAGCAGTTAGGTAGCACAGTAGACAGAATGCCAGGCCCACAGTCAGGAGGATCTGGATTCAAATTTGACCTCAGACATTTCTTAGATGTATAAGTTTGGGCAAGTCACTTAACCTTAATTTCCTAGCCCCTTCTAAGACAGAAGGTAAGGGTTGGAGAAGAAAACAATAAGATAAAAAAAAATCATCCATTAGCTATTTTTTGTTACATTAAAAATATTTCTTGTTTGATTTAAAAAAAAAACACTTTGGATTAGTCATAAAAAGAAAGTCACAAGATACCATGCATACTTTAATTTTGCAAACATGTAAAATTCACACTCCTTTGTCACTTGGAAAAACAATGCTGCTTACATTTTATATTCAAGTTGACCAACTTTACCATGTAGTGCTACAATTAGTCTATTTGTCCAAACAATATAATAATTTCCAATATATCCTAACTCCAGAAAAATATGCTCCAATAATGCCTTTATTCATTCTCTAGCATCTAGAACTTCTAAAGCATCCTTTAATTGTTTTTATTAACTCACAAAGTGCAAGCAAAACAATCATGAAATAATCAATAGGAATATACTTGCACATAGAATTAGAAATCATGTAACAGTCAAATTTCAATCTAAAAATGTTCTTATCTAAAGTGCTTAAGGCAATTACTTCATTCCTTTCTATAATTTATTAAAAATAGAAATGGTATTTAAAAGTTTAAGGGCCAGGGGAATCCTAAAATAACATAATTTAATAACACCTCATACATTAGTTTCGGTTCATCTACCAGTCTTGTTTTAGTCTTCAAAAGAAAGCCCAGAATGATCATACAGTTTAAAAAGGAACTCATAAAAGGCCCATACAGAATCATTCTGGTTTTTAATTTTTAAAAAAATCATAGCAAAAAGCCAAGGTGTATACTTATGATAATACTAGAGGTAATAATATTAAGTATTACTCATGTGAACGAGAAAATAGGATCGTGGATTTGTTAAATTCATTTTCTTACTACAAAATCTTCTGAGAAATTATATACTATATAAGTTGTTTTTTATCAATAGTAAACTTTTTGCAGGGAAATCTAAGATTCTTCTCTCAATGATACTGACATGAGGAGTGTGAAGATGAGTATAAGTATCAGAACCTCATATATGCTAACCCTTCTCTATTCCCATCTTTTAAAAAACAAAATCCTTATATCAATACAACAAAATGTTTCCTAGTTTTGAGTAACATCAGTTAAAACTGTGTGACACACTATGAAAATTTAGAAGGCACTGCATTAACCAGATGATATTCCCATAATGAGACATTCTTGTAATTTTTTTAAATTATGAAATAATTTTTGGCTTTTTTTTTGCCTAATAACTATCAAAACCATCTATTTAGCCATTTCCATAAACAATGGATTAACCAATGGATTTTTGTTTAAGGATTTGCTTTTTGGAAAATGAAACAATTCTCTGTTGTTTCAAAGATTCTCTGGGACTCCCTCAAAACTAAACATACTACATTCTTTTCAAATTATGCCATAAGAAATGGAAGGAAACCAGAAGAAAAGTGTTTTGAGAACTAGGATTATCTACATCCAAATTTTAAAATAGCCTTGTTTTTCTTCATGCTCAACTACTGTACATCTTTAAAACTATTTGCAGGTTAGCTGTACATATATTTTTTGCTGATGCTATTAAGATAGAATAGCCTTTGTTTACATTCTTTATATTAAGAGTACAACAGAACATCCTGCACGTAAATACTATGCTTTTATTGAAAGAATACTATATGCAAAGCATTGTGATGCTTTCTCTAGTGATCAACCCAGAGAGTTTAAAAAATAGAAGGTAACTTCCAGGAGGAAAAGCTAATTTCTGAAGATATTTGAAATAAGAATTAAAAAGTTTAAAAAAGAAATAAAGGTTTCAAAAAAAAAGGGAAAATACAGTTAGGTTTTTAAGTGGTTAAAAAATGTTCACATACTATTTTACTTACTGCCTTTGTTTCGTTCCCAAGATCTTATATTTCAAGTTTACCTTTTACTTCTTATTGTCCTTAGTAAGCAGTTTTATTCAGTGTTCAATATATCATTAAATATACATCAACTCTTGCAGTTGTACATTACTCCTTTAGAGCATAAGCAAATGGAAAAAATAAATCAAACAAAAATTGTCTCTAAATTGTCTTATTTGAAATAATTATGGGTACAAATGTTTTCAGAGATGTGGATTCTTTTTCTAAACAATACTTCAGGTATTTACATTTTATTAGTAAATACAGTGAAATATAATTTTAGTAAATAACAGTGATAAGTACAGCATTCCTAAAGGCATGAATGACAAGCACTTTCTGATTTGATTTTTCTCTCCTTTTTTATGCAAGGTATAATTAGAGTGGCAAATTTTCTCACATTAAGAAATAATTCTGTTCTATGGATTGCAAAGTTTAATACATTATTTTAACCCAACTACAAAACTTTAAATCAATAAAATACTTCAAAATCCAATTTACTTCAGATTAAACTTAGGTAGCCAATAACACCATAAAACACTGTGCAAAAGTCCTTAAAAATCCATCTATTATCCAAACTGACAGGAACTAGTGCAAAAGAAATCTCTCAAGCTAGAATGTTTACAAACTCACCTGTACAATCTGTGTCAAGCCACAAGAATAATGTAAATTTTCTCTCAGCATTGTGCCAGCTTGTACAGATACACAAAGAAGAGAGAAGGGGGAGGGGAGGAGTGAAGGGGGGTGCTGATATGGTAAACATATAACGTAAGGCGTGGGGGGGTTGGGGATCAAAACCTTATTCATTTCCAAATAAGGGGGGGGGGGTTAAAGTTACTATAGAAGAGTCTTTTTTGGCATTCCCAACAGTCTCAAATGCTATAAAATTTATAAAGGCTGAAAGTTTTTAAAGCTTCGGTCTGAGAACTAAAAGTCTTTTTTTTCTGAAGAATCACAAAATGAAGAAAAAAATAAGAAAAAAATTTTAAAAATTATTTTAGTCAATTAAGTGGTAAACCTTTACAACCCAGGCTAATTTCTATCTTTGAAGTCCTATGTGTAAACAAAGAGAAGACCAACAAAATATCTAGAAAAATCAAAAATCACTTTTCTTCTAAAACACTGTCACTTTCACCTGTATCTATTTTTCAGAAAGTCAATCTCTAGTTTTCTAATTGCTTCTTCTATGGGATTTCACAGTAGGTTCCTGCTAATGCTTCATTTCAGAAGCATAATGTTTAACAGCATCCACGCTTCAAAAGCAGCAGAGAGTAGCAACCCAAATGGTTAATCCATTGCTCAAGCATCTGTGATTAGAAACTGCACAGAAAAAACTGCCAAAATAAAAAGAGAAGTAAACATTTTTTAAGTGATATTACTGCATAACATTGTTGAGGCTGCTAGTTGAACCACTCATTCCATTTTCATGTTTCTGTAATGTCTTAACAGCACTTGGAACCTGCAATCCAGTACTCAAAGAAAGTCCACCACACCAGATCTAGAAAAGATTATAAAATAAAGCTAGAGTCAGATTTGAAATTAAATCAAAATTTTATTTTAAAAATTTCCATGTAAAAAATTAAAATAACATACTTATAAACATTATTTGCTGCTAAACATCATATATAACAATTCATTGTATAATACAATTAGTTCCATTCGTTTCAAAGTGGTTGCTGGGCAGCCTGTAACATACCTGCTTTCATCATCCCAGGGATCCAAAGAGTAATAAAATAGCAAGAAAAGAAATGAAAGAAGGACAAGATTTTGTAGAACAGCATATAAAGTTGCTAGAGAGCCTTAGAATTTGTACCTTAGTATAAATCACAGACTATCACTATCATTCCTGACCCTGAAGCCCTAAATAAGGTTGCATCTTGAGTTCCCTGTATTCACATAATGCATAAGGTATCAGTGTTGAGAAACATTCATAGCTTGAGATCAATGTCTAGAACAGTGCCTTGACCCTGGTAAGCAATTAACATTCCTGAACTGAATTGTGTACTTAAGATGCTTTTATTATCAGAACAAGTAACCTTCGATTTAAAAAAAAATTGTTATAAATTTCTTCTATATTATTCAACAGTAAGAAACTTTTTGTGATCTTTTAAAAAATACTTTAGTTACACAAATTACAAATTATGATTGGGGGAGGGAACACACAATGAAAGCATAGACATTTTTCACTTCTAATTTTCTCGTAACCATTGTAAATTTGAATTTGGGAAGGTTAAATAAAAATTTAAATGGACTTATTAATAATAATTAAAATGGAAAAAGCTTCAGGCCAGTAAATGTAAATAGCTTAGAATAAAGTCAAGAGAACTTAAAAATAAAAATATACATAGAAAGTTAAAACTAAGGAATCATTTAATAAGG
This sequence comes from Monodelphis domestica, assembly GCF_027887165.1. Taxonomy (NCBI): domain Eukaryota; kingdom Metazoa; phylum Chordata; class Mammalia; order Didelphimorphia; family Didelphidae; genus Monodelphis; species Monodelphis domestica. Next base: position 110,700,472 of record NC_077233.1, read on the forward strand.
GTTCTTCTACACAGGGGTTCTTAAGCTAGAGTCTATGAACCTGTTTTTTTTTTAATTTTTGATAACTATTTCAAAACAATTCTTTTCCTTAGTAATCCTATATGTTTTATTTTGTACATTTAAAAATATTATTCTGAGAAGGGGTCCTTGACACACAAAAAAGTTAAGAAGCCCTGTTCTAAAGAGATACTGAATACTGGTAATATAAACTTTATCATTAGTTGTTTTAACATGTATTTAGAACAGGATAACAGACATTTTACCAAGATGTTACTCCGTAAAATCCACAATTCTAAAATTAACTTTCTTCACTTTAACCAACAGGCTTCCTTTATTTTAAAAACGTGTCTGTTTAAATATGGAAACTTGTTTTGCATGATAATACATGTATAACACAGATGGAATCACCTGCCAGCTCCAGGAGGGAGGAAGGGAAGGAGATATGTTCAACCATATAACTTAGGAAAACTTCTGTGGAAATGAGATATTATGCATAATTCATAAATAATTTTAAATTAAAAATAAAATAAAATAAATAATAAAAGTTTATTTTAAAATTACATATCCTAGGGGAAGCTAGGTGGCACATTGGATAGTGCTCCATGGCTGGAGTCAGGGGGATCTGGATTCAAAAGTGGCCTCAGACACTTTCTAGCTGTGTGACCCTGAGCTAATAACTTAACTCCAATTGCCCAGCCCTTGCCTTTCTGTCTTAGAAAGTAAGGATTTTTAAAATTTGCATGTGTTCTACATTCTCCTAACATATAACTGCTCACAAAAATGAGAAAAAAATATACATACATAGCCTAAACGTAAAAAATCATCTTCAAAGGTCACCCAGAACAACCCATTTGTGAATTAAAATTCCTTTTAGAACATTTCAACAAACTGTCATCTAGTTCATGCTTTAAGACATCCAGTAAGACTTCTTTATCCAATTGTTAGGATACCTGAAAATTCCCATTGACAAGAACTAACGGAATTTATCAGTTGTACTAAAGAGAAACTTTTAAAGGCAAGCAAAAGGATGAGATTGTTTCAGATTATTCCCTCAATATTACAAAATTTAATTTCAACCAAATCTACTTTCATAATTGTTTAAAATATTGATTTTACATAATTTCATACATTTTATCTGTAAGGTATTTGACAAAAGAATAAAAAGGAAACATAGGTACTGATATACATGTAGATGTTTATTCATAACTACTCCTATTTAAAATTAGAGCATACAGAAAAGAGAAAACCATCAAGAAATCGTCCCACAGGCAGCTAAGTAGTTCAGTGGATAGAAAGCAAAGTCTAAGTGCAGGAGATCTTGGATTCAGATGTGTCACTCCCTAGCTATATGACCCTGGGCAAATAAACCCTACTGCCTAGCACTTATTGCTCTTCTGCTTTGGAACCAATACAAAATACTGATTCCAAGGGAAGGTAAGGGATTTTTAAAAATTATCATGCAAAACACATATATTGATCACTGTTCTAAGATCACACTATACAAAACCAAAACTCCAAAATAAAACCATAAATACACTGATGTGAAAGACAGTATGCTCTGGTCTGCATCCCTCCAACTCCCAACGGTTCTTTCTCTGGGGGTGGGGAGCATTTCTTGTTGTGAGTCTCTCAGAATTGTCCCAGATCATTGCATTGTTGAGAATAGCCAAGGTTTCATGGATAATCATTGTACAGAATTGCTGTTATTGTGTAAAGTATTCTTTCGGTTCTGCTTATTTTGCTCTGCATCAGTTCCCACAGATCTTCCCAGCTTTTTCTGAAATCATCCTGCTCATCATTTCTTATAGCACAATAGTATTCCATCACCAACATAAACCACAATTTTCTCAGACATTCTCCAACTGATGGACATCCCCTCAGTTTTATAGCTCTCTGAGTATAGTTCGAAATTGCCCTCCAGAACGGTTGAATCAGTTCACAACTCCACCAACAATTCATTAGAGTCCCAAATTTTGCCACATTCGACAACATTTATAATTTTCCTTTCTTGTTATATTGGTCAATCTGATAGATGTGAAGGTTGTTGTTTTAATTTGCATTTCTCTAATCACGGGGAATTTAGAACATTTTTTCATGATTATTGATAGCTTTGATTTCATCTTCTGAAAATTGCTTGTTCATATCTTTTGACCATTTGTCAATTTGAGAATGCTTGTATTCTTATAAATTTGACTTGGTTCTCTATAGATGTGAGAAATTGGACCTTTATCTGAGAAAACTGTTATAAAAAGTTTTTCTTGGTTTGTTGTTTCCCTTCTAGTCTTGGTTATATTTGTTTTGTGGGTACAAAAGCTTTTTAATTTAATATAATCAAAATTATTCACTTTGTATCTTATAATGCTCTCTCTCTCATTTGATAATAAATTCTTCCCTTCTCCAAAGATCTGCCAGGTAAACTATTCTATGCTCCCTTAATTTAGTTATGGTATCATTTTTTATATCTAAATCATATATCCATTTTGACCATATCTTGGTATAGGATGTGAGATATTGGTATATGCCTAGTTTTGGCCATACTATTTCCAATATTCTCGGAAGTTTTTGTTACACAGTGAGTTCTTATTCCAAAATCTGGGATCTTTGGGTTTATCAAACACTAGGTTGCTAAGGTCATTTACCCCTGCATATTGTGTATCTAATCTATTCCATTGATCCACTCTTCTATTTCTTAGCCAGTACCAAACTGTTTTGAGGATTATTGTTTTATAGTAAAGTTTGAGATCTGGTACTGCTAAGCCACCTTGAAGGTAAGGGGTTTTATAGACATTTTTATTTGGCCAGAAAGGGAGGCTTCAGAATTTTAAATGCCAAACAAAGGAGTTTGTGTTCCAATTAGGAATGGATAACATGTTCTGATTAGGACTGTTTCTGCATTATATCAGGATCATCAGGGGGAACATTAGGTTTACATTCCCCAAGATTAATTATCCTCTCAGGGCAGCTAAGTAGCAGAGTGGATAGATCACCAGCCCTGGAGTCAGGAGGTCCTGGGTTGAAATCTGACCTCAGATACTTCCTAACTCTGTGACCCTGGGCAAATCACTTAACTCCAACCCCCTACCCCTACCTCTCTTCTGCCTTGGAACCGATACTCAGCATTGATTCTAAGAAAGAAGGTAAGGACTAAAAATATATTTACTAAAATTTTAAAATCATCCCATAACCTTGCATAGTCGAGGCTATTAATGATTCAAGTAGGCTTTTCTGCTATTGAATTTATGCAAGCCAAAAAACAGCAGCAACAACAAAAACACAAATACATAAACACTGGAGTTTAGTGACAATCAGGCAAATAAGAGACATAGGCTAGATGATGGGCAAAGTGAAGTCAAAATAAACTGAATGACCAGACTGAGAGACTATTTTTTAAAGAGCTGATATCAAGCTGAAGGGATATCTCTGGTAGAATGTCCTAGGGATCTGACATTAGTTCTGTGTTAATCAATGTTAAAAAAAAAAAAGAAAACACCTCTTATCTTCTTAGTATCAATTCTAAGACAGAAGAGCAGCCAGGGGTAAGTAACTGGCATTAAGTGATTTGCCCAGGGTCAAAGAGCAAAGAAATGTTTGAGGCTAGATTTGAAGCCAGGTCCTCCCAACTCTAGGCATGATGTTCTCTATCCACTGAGTAATCCAGATGCCCCAGATGATCAATTTTAATGAATGACATAATTGGAAATCATAAACTTAAGACTTGATCAAATTTGCAAATGATATACTATATAGCTAACATGTTAGCTGATAGAATAAGAATTTTAAAAATCAACTAAATTTCCAGAAAAGTTTAGAAGATTCTAAATTTAGTGATTATGATATGAGGAGGATCAAGATTAATAAGTTAACATGTGAGAGAATCTTATGCATGAGGAATGGAAATTAAAAGGTTAGTGCTTTAAGAGCTCTTAGCTCTTAAACATAGCAAACTAGCTATGTTTGCACAAATGAAACATTCTAAGGATAGTTCCCTAGGAATACAGTTAAGACACAGATTATGATCTATTCTAATGAGAGCAATTTTGCCAGACCTGGAGCTACTGTGGTGGATTCTAGGCCCATGAGAGCCCAATATCCTGAAATTACAGAGGCTACAAGGGGAAGGAAATGAGAAGAATGGAAAATGGGGACAGGCAGACAGTTTAACAGTAATGGAATTTTGTGCAACATTGGGAGGCACTCCAAAACTAGAAGTTGCAATCAATGTGAAATGATATATAAATGTCACTTCTGGGACACAGTCTCTATTCTTGGTAGATTAAAATAAGCTCAGCATAGGCATAAGCATACATCCTATCACAGAGAGAGTGGATCTACTCTACTGAATAATAAAACATAAGTTTTTTTTCTTAAAAGTTGCCAAATGAAAATGTAAATACTAACCATGAAACCAGGGAGCACTGGCTGTGTAAATTTTGTTTTAAAAGAATATAATAATTGCTTTGAAGCTGCATTGTAGAAGGACAGTTGACCTGAAATGGAAAAAAAGAGAAAGCTCAATTACAAAAAAGAAAACCAACCCCAATCCCAAAAAGGCCAGGGGGAAAATAATTTCAAAATATAATGGTGTAAGGGAAAGTTTTAAAAAGTTTATTTTTTATTCTATTTTTCTCAGTAATAGGTAAAACAATTTTTTTTTATTTTAAAAACCCTTACCTTCCATCTTGGAAGTCAATACTGTGTATTGATTCCAAGGCAGAAGAGGGGTAAGGACTAGGCAATGGGAGTTAAGTGAGTTGCCCAGGGTCACACAGCTAGCTGGGAAGTGTCTGAGGCCAGATTTGAACCTAGGACCTCCCATCTCTACATCTGGTTCTCAATCTACTGAGCTACCCATCTTCCCACCCCAAAACAATTTTTAATGTTTGTTTTTTATAATTTTTGAATTCAAAATTTCCTCACTCCCCTACCCCTCTGAGATGTCAAGCACTTTGATATAGATCATACATGTACAGTCATAAAAACACATTTTCCATATTAGCTTTATTGTAAAAAAGAATACCGATCAGAAAAAAGAAAAAAAAGAAACAAAATGAAAGCAAAATTTTGAAGTATGCTTTGATCTGTATTCAGACTCCATAAGTTCTTTCTCTTGAAGCTGGATAACATTTTTTAACATAAGTCTTTTGGAATTGTCTTGTATTATTGTATTGCTGAGAATAACCAAGTCATTCATAATTGATTATCCTTACAATATTGCTGTAACTGTGTACATTGTTCTCCTGGTTCTGCTCATTTAACTTTGCATCACTTCCTAGTAGTCTATTCAGGTTTTTAAAAACCATCCTGTGCATTATTTTTAATAACAAAATAGTACTCCATCACAATCATATACTATAATTTAGCCATTCCCCAATTTATGAGCATCCCTTCAATTTCTAATTCTTTGCCACCACAAAAAAGGGCTACTACAGATATTTTTAAAACTGGAAATTCAATATATATTAACAGTAAGACTGTTTCCCTAAAAATTATAATGGACTAGATTTTGAATATTAATAACAGCCCTTCTGTTTGCCCACATCAATAGCAAAGTATGAATAAATTGTCACATTTAAAATCTCTAAGAATCTGAGATGATTTAGCTTTTATAGTTCACTGATTGAACACTTATGATCTACCTTTCAAGTACAAGTGTTTATAAACAAGATAAATTAATAAAGCAAGAAAATTGTGAAAAATTTACATAATTTGTTTAATTTCTTTGATATTTAAATGGCTACATTTTAGCCTAGCTCAAATGTCCTTTATCATTGGCCCCTGGCCTTAACTACTCAACCATCATTTTCAATACTGACTCCTACCATTTACTCAAACACAATCCTAACAATCTATATTTCCCAGGTATACCTCCCCCCATCACATTCTTATTTCTAATATGCTTCTTTTTTTCATTCTATTTTCAAATGAAATTCCCTTCCCCTTACTAGCAACCAATCCAAATGTTTTATTTAACATCTTAGTTTCAAAACAAAAGCCAAAACACCTCTTGAATGAAACTTTCTCTTTTATTACCTTCAGATCAGACAGGATTCATAGAAAGTTAGAGCTAAAAGGGATTTGACAAGATCATCTAATCCAATGCTTCATTTTACAAATAATGAAACTAACACATGTGAATATAAACTGCCTAGAGTAACATATCTTAGAAGTGGCAGGGCTGGGAAACGCAGTTCTACTGCTTTGAATTCAATGCCCTTTCCATTATCCTATGCTGTCTGACAAGTCTCTTCATATATCATATAAAATTATACTATTTATTTCAACATGTTTTTTTTTCTTACCAGAAATTCCTTGAAGGAAGTCTTCTGTGTTCTGTGATCTATTACTGTATCCCCCACTGCATTTAGTTCAGTAATTAACATGAGTATTCAAAAAAGTTTCTTCTGGCTCATTTGGAAGGGGACAAGATGGAAAACCTTTTAATTTACTATTATTCTAACTGGCATGAAATTATCCTGAACCCCTCTAGAGCATATGATACTGATTGCCACTTCCTCCTCTCTGGCTTCATACTACACCTTCTCATTTCTTCTACTTAGAGGGCTATTGCTTCTATTCCCCTGGTTGTTCTTGTTGCTCCTCTTGGCTTGCAAGAATGCCCACCCTCCAAAGCACAGTCTTCTACTCTCCCATCCCCCAATTCTTACTTTATTAGAATGACTTCATGTATCTCAAAGCTTCGAAAAAGCAAACCCCATATCTAAATCTTGAATCCCAATTTCTCATCTATGTACCATATTTCAAATTACCTTAAGTTCTGCCAGCCTACCTGAAGAAGCAAGACATCTTGAGGGAAAGACAGGAGGAAGCATGTACCAAGTAAATAAGGACCTCTAACCTGAAAGCCTTGAGAAGATCAGTGAATCCTGGACACTAGTCACAGCCATCACCCAGGAAGCAACTCATCTAGAAATAAAGACTGACAGTTGCTCCTGCAAGTACCAAAGTTACTCAAGACCCAGGAAAGAAAGTTCTTGCAAAGAAGTCTTTGACAATGTCAAATGACTCAACATAAAAAATAAATATTATTTACTAAGTGTAAATGACATAAAAAAGAGGCATTATCATCTGCTTTGCCACTGCACCCAAAGAAGCATGGAACTTTTCCATATGGTTGGTAGCCAAAACCTTCCAGATGTGTTCTCCAGTAGAACTTGTCCTGAGAAAAGGACTTTCCTACTTGTATCCTCTGCTTAGCACAAGTTTTGAACATAGTAAAAATTTAGTAATTTTTTTTCATTCATTTCTAAAGGGTATCTCACTATATCTCCTCAAAATGAAAACATTCAACCATAGTGGATAATAATGTGCTCAACATGCAATCAGAAGATATCCTGCGTATGTTTGTAGGGAAAAATAGAAGAAATATGAGGACCTTCAAATTGCTCCTTTTGCATTTTTAATAATTGTATGATCATGTACAAGTCATAACATCTGAGACTCCATTCCTTATCTGTAAAATTAAGCATGGGGATATTAGCCTCAAATGAGATCCTGTATATAAAGTACTTCAAAAACTTTACAGCATTATATAAATATCAGTTATTATTTCTAATTACCTCCTTTCTGTTAGTGGCACAACCATCTGTGCAGTCTCCCAAGAAAGAAATTTTAAGAGAGATTTGATTCTTCTTTTTCATCTTCCTGGCTTCTCTCCCCCACCATCATCAATACTTTAGCTATCTTCCTCTGAGCATGTTAAGTTAGATCTATCCCTTCTATTCCAATTCCACTATATCCATTCATGACTTCATCATCTCACACCTGGATTACTTCAAGAGTCATTATTCAAATAATCTTCCAGAAACCCTGTTCAAAAATCCATAATGGCACTTTATTGAATTAATTCCATACACTTCTGCCTAGTTTTAAAGAACCATCATAATCTATCCATCATCTCTTATTTTCTATTATTCCTCAATACATTCCCTCCCCACTACTGTAAGACTGATTCCCAAACTATCTGCACATATCTCTATTTCTGTTTTCATACCTTTTGTGCTAACTGTTTAACCAATATGAAATACTTTTCTACCAAATCCTACCTTCCTTCAAAGTTCAATGCAAAACTTACCCCCTCCATGAAGCCTTCTCTAAACCATTCCAGTCCATTCTGTCTTATTTTACTTATAGCTATTATCTCACCTTTTTTGCCTTAAAGTACTCTAAATTTTTTTTGTTTGTTCATTCACTAGATTCACTAGATTAATATTTCTTCAAGAGCAGAGAAAATATTTTATTGCTTCATTTGTTTTCCTTAACTTCAATGTATTTAGCAAAATTCTGAGCATAAAGTAACATGACTGCTTGATACTCCACAAAAATAAAAAAACTTCAATTTCATCAATATCTAATAAAATGTAAAATAGTGTCACATTAAAAAGAAATTTTTCTTGATTTTACTACCACAGCTAGTTCACCATTAAACCACCAGATGGCAGAATGTTAACAAATAAAAGATTCTACACAGCTATTGAATTCAACTAAACAAAACTGCATTAAACACACTATTAGAAGAATGTTATATTAGGCTGTTTAGAAAACATCCAAAATCTAGACTGGACTCTTACTCTTAGTTTGTCTTCTTTAACAAGGAAGATGATGCTAAAACTAGAAAGGATAAACATCAAAAAAGAAGACTGAAACCCCAAGATAATAAGTAAATAGATACTAACTAGGATGTAGCCACTTTAAGTGAATTCAAGATGTATTTCCAAACTCTAAATCCATAATCACTGTACTAAAATCCAAATAGATATTAAGGCACTGAAAGATCTTAAAAATTAACCCCTCACCACTGCATTCTGATCCTTTTACTCTATCAAATTTTCTAAAAGGCTGCTTTAAACTTTTTCATCGATATTCAAACCATCTATAACCACTCCTAATACAACTTCACATGAAAAACTAAGATTATTTGAGATAATTCTCCTCCCCAATTCCATATTTTAAATTATGTCTACCTCATCTCTCATTCTCTCCTTCTGTGTTCTAGCATCTTAGGAAGATGTGACCCTTTTCCTTGACAATACCAACTCCTATACTTATACCCTTTATCTCTTCCCTTCTTATCTCCTATTGGTGCCTGCCCATTTGATTATCCTCTCTCTCCCACAATTTTCAACTTCCTCTTTACCACTTGTTCTTTTCCTAATAATGAGCAAATGTGCCTGAATCTGTCTCCTAATGTAAAAGCATCTTCCTTAGGTGTATAATCCTTCCTATATCTCTCTTCTTTTCACAGGTGAACTCCAAGAAAAACCTTATACACTTGTAATCTTCACTCTCTCATCTCCCACTTAATCAATGAGCATTTAAAAAGCTCTTATTGTGTTCTAAGTATTGTTCTAGGTGCTGAAGGTACAAATGAAACAATCCCTACTAGCAAAGAGCTTACATTGTAATGGAGGAATGTGATAGAAATATGAGACAGAGAAGATTTTTGCAGGACTTATGGACCAAGATGCATCTAGCTCTAAAATGCAAAGCCCAGGATTCCATCAGAATGTCCCCAGGTTGGTGGCAGTTGGAGTTGAGTTGGGGGTTTTGCTGGCCACACTCCGAGAGGAGAAACTTAGCTTTTGAACTTACTCTCTGACTCTCTCTTGCTCTGGGCAGTTGGAGCTGAGGGAGGGGTCTTTGGTATCTCTGTGTCAGGGACTGAAGTCACTTTTTTCCCTGGAGGCTTTGGCTGGTCACTCGGAGAGGAGAAACTTGGCTTTTGGACTTTGTCTCTGTGGCTCTGGGCAGTTGGAGTTGACCAGGAGGTTTTTTAGTCTCTGGGTCTCTGACTGGGGGACACACATTTGCTCTCTGGAGTTTGAAGTGACTGAGAGACTTTTGTGAAGCTGACTTGGCTTTTGGACTCTGGTGGGACTGATTTGGTTACTGACTTTGGACAGTTGAAATTGACAAGGAGGAGAAATCTAACTGAAGAAGAAGAAAGAAGATCTTGAAAGTCATTGTCCTCCATTTCCCTGTCTTAATAGTCACAGTTTGTGACTGGACTACTTTCTCAATTTTACCTCAGTTAGAAAAGGGATTTCCTCATCCCCTTTATCTTAGTTTCCCATCCTGTTATCCCAATAAACCCCTTACCTGAGAAAGAAACTTGGAGCATTTTATAATTCACTGGGGGGGGGGGGATTGGGAGGAGAAGGGTGGCAGGAGGAAGAGGGTTGGAAGAGGGATTGAGGGAGGAAGGAGATTAGGAAATAGATCAGCCATCATTAGGGATCAATAGGCAGACCCCAGAGTAAACCCCAGAGCAGTCCCTTATAAGCAGTGTCCCCTGTTTACTAGCATCCCTGTGTATGTGTGGCAGCATCCCCCCAGCAGGCATTTCTCTGTCCTCCATTACCAATAAGCAGCCTCAGGTTCTCTCAGCAGTTAAGATTCCTATAGCAGCCTCTCTAGTAAAAGCCTCTCTAGACACAGCCAGATAGAGAACAGCAGCCATTGGTGAAGAAACTGGTTCTCCTCAGTTCATCCTCTCTAGTTCAACAATTAATAGTTTCCCTCAGCTTACATTCTTTATTACAGGACACTAGTAGATGAATTAGCATATGCAGAATAAAAAGAGAAAAACACAAAGCACATGAGGAAAGGGAAGAAAATAAGAATTTATACTGTACCTACTTTGTGCTAAGCAATTTTATGGTCTCATTTGATCCTCATGACTGCAAAGTAGGTGCTATTGTTATTCTCATTTGCAGTTGAGGAAAATAAGGTAAAGAAGTTAAATGATTTGTTCTGGGTCACATTGTTGGTGTCTTGAGGCTAGATTTGAACTCCGGTCTTCCTGTATTCCAGGTCCAGCACTCTATCCATTAATTAAAATGTAGTTTGAGAGAGAGAGAACTACAGTTGGGGGGGGGGGGGGTATCAAAGGGATCATGTAGAAGTTGGTGCCTGAGCTGAATCTTGAAGCGTATTCTATGGGGTAGAAGAGAGAAGGGAGTAGATTATGGTACATCCTCACCAAGGGAGACAGACAGCCAGAGGAAAAAGGACAGAGATGAGAGGTCAAGTTCTAAGGAACAAACAAAAGGCCAATTTGGCTGGATCAAAGAGGCTCAGCACACATTGAGGCTGGGAATAGTTATCCAAGTAATCTGGAACATCAGGTTAGGACCAGTACTGAAGGATTTAAAAGCTAAACAAAGGAGATTATATTTTATCCTAGAGGCAATAGGATCCACTGAGTTTACTGAATAGGCAAATTATATGATGATATCTGTATTGAAGGAAAATCTCTTTGACAGCAATATTGAGGAAAGGGAAGTAATCAGGAAGTTGTTGCAATAATCTGGAGAAGAGACAATGGGGGCTTAAATTAAGGTAGTAGATACAGAAGCAGAAAGGAGGAACTAGATTCTAGAGATATTATGGAAGTAAAATGGCAAGATGTTACAATTGATTAAATATGTAGTGTAAGGAAGGAGGAGTAAGGAATTAAAGATATCGCTAAGGTTACAAGTCTTTGACACTGGAAAATAGTGGTACTTTCAATAAAAATAGGGAAGTTTTGATGGGGTTTTTTTGCAGTGATATTACAGGGAGTTGTAATATCCTTCTCAACTTCATTGTACAGGTGAAGAAACTAAGGCTGGATTGGATTAAGTTATTTGACCAGGGTCAAATAATTAGAAAGTATCTGAGGACAGATTTTAATTCTGGAAGATGAATCTTCCTGACTCCAGGTCCAGCACTTTATCCACTTCAATACCTAGCCGCCATCACTTTATGCTTTACAAAGCCCTTTATAAGAAAGGAGTGGATGAATGTTTTTGTGGGTGAAGAAACTGAGATCCAGGGAAGTTGTGATATGCTCAATCACATAGCTAATAAATGTTAACACAGGAATTCAAACTCAAGATCTTTTCTGATTTCAAGGTCAATGCTTTTTCACCCAAGCTATACAGTATCTCTGAATTAAGGAGATTTTCTTAGTCAGACATCCTTTGAATAAGTGTAGAACACTGCAATCACTCTTCCTATCATCTCTAGAACTGAGTTTTCCAACACATCCCCTTTCATGTCACAGTAGTAACATAAACAGAGCTACAGTTAATTTAAGAGGCACTATTAAAAGTTTCTCTGAACAAAGCTACTACGAAGCTGTAAAATTACCTCCATCAAAATCACAAAACACGCCTATCCTTTCAGGAACAATTACATCTAAAGCTTTGGCTTTATTGTTATGCTTTGCAGCAAAGGTACTTTGTAGCCAGTTGTTGACATGGATGCACCAACTAGTGTTTGTCTTTCCCAACTGATCAAACTTCCCCAGGGTCTTATATGCTAGTCCAACGCTGTAGGATTTACAGTCTTTCTGGGCTCTGATTTCCCAATAGTGTTGTCCACTTTCAATGGCAGTGTCTCCTGCAAGAGATCAGGAAGTTGAATTTGGATCTGTCTTTCTGTAATACAAATATGTTCCAGAAAAAGATTCTTTTCAAAGACTTGTATCCCTTAAATAAAAATTACACATTTTAGTTGCATAATCTTAGTCAAAAGGCAAGAACCATGGCAATGTAGATACTAAACATATATAACAAACACAGCCACAACCCCGCCAAACAATAACTTGACATTTGTTACTAAACTTTTCTTACATATACTATAAAAGAACTCTTCTTCCCCTATGTCACTAAATGGTAAGCACCTCCTGAAAATTTCAAAACATGAGGAACACTATATAATTTTTAAAAATGTTTTCTAAAGAAGAGACTATAAGTAAGTTTGGAGAAATAAAATGTAAAGGTGACATTCTGAAGATTTGTAATCCAAAGTTTCTAAAAAGTTATACATTCGACATACAAATGTTTGGGGCAGTTTTACCTGGATGGAAAGCCTATTCATTACTTTATAGTGTTTCCAACCTATCTAAAACAATGATGAAATCTAAAGTTTTACCCTACCCAATACTGTATATGATTCACCAGTAAAACGATCTCTGCTGCCCCTTATAGATGATGGTCTGGAGCCCACTGAAGTCCGTTTAGGTGATGGTGTACCACTTCTATAAGAGAGGAATAGAAAAAAATTCCAGGATAAGGATGTAATAAAGTATAAAATGTCAAAGCATGGAATAAAACTTTTCATGTGAAAGCTTTTTACTCATGCCAAAATATTAGCATTATTGTAGTTGGTCAGAATTACTAAAATGACAGTTATAACCATTCAATTAAAAATCATTCAATACAGAACAAGTAGAAAGCAATTATCATGCAGACTAAACAAAGATTAGATGTATTTCAGAAAGTAGGAAAACAAGATGGGAAACAAAGATGAAACTAAAAGATGACAAACTTTCAAACTGATCAATTAATGACACTTTCTTGATTATTAAATTGTAAATAAATAATGCAATGAGACTGGGTATGCTCAAGGCATCATGATGGCTGCTTTGTTAAAAAGAAGAAAGGAAAAGCCCCTGGGTTGATGGTAAAATGGTTAGTTAGAATATCTAGTGACCTAACCGGCCCAAAGGTATTTCTTGCTCAAACAGAGAGCTGATGGCTGCTCTCTGACCTTGTTTCGGTATGTTGGAGGCACAGGTCTAGCAGATTAGGGAACACCAAAGGAGTAGAGAATAATGGTTGATTAGGTACTTTTACAAAAACCTAACCCCCCTGGATGTCCTTCTGGTAAAACCCCTTGATGGAAGAAGATCAATGGTGTCCAAACCAGGACCTGGTTCTGATAGACATCTCCCTCTTTTATCAAAACCCTCCAACCACCAACCCTCCTTCTTCTTTCCTTAAAGATCTGACTGCTAATTATGTACAACTGCTATTTATTTGGGAAAGGGTAATAAGGGAGAGGACTAGGAAAGAGGTCACACAGGGGTGACCTTAGGCTAAAAGCCCAGACTGAAGGTAGGCCCTTTCGCTTTGGGCAACAGCTGGGATCAGTCTGGAAGCTTTATCTATGTTCTTGTTCTCCTATGCCGGCCACCTAAATCTAGCATTAAAGAATCAGCAAATGTCTTTAGGTGTAGCAGGCATGGAGGGAGATGATATAGGTTTCATGACTGACTCAACCTGCCCTTCAGGGTAAAACCCTCTTAGGCAGTCCAGTCAGTCCACACAGGTCTTGATTTAAAGGAGAGAGAGGATCAGTTCACAGTCACTGTGGGCATAGGATATGATCAGGAAATCCTCATGAAAATAGTTTCCAATCCTGAGGTGAGAATCAGAGCTGCTTTCACTCCACGGTTCAAAACTAAACACCCGAGACTTCATTGGTTCCCATAATTCCCTGCCCCCAACCATTCCAACTCACCCTGTCACCCTGTTTCTCCAGGATTCCATTTCCACTCTGTGTAAAATCTTCCCTTACAGTCTACAGGATTAGAAGGAGTCCAGAAATGGATGATATCATAGATCCATCAAAGATGGAACCATATTATTTTTGAGTATAATAAAATCCTTAGTAAAATTAACTTGAAGATTTTTAACCAAATATAACCTTAAAAAGATAAACAGCTACAGAATCATGCTATATGTGAAATGATACTGTGAAAAATACTCAAGACAAAGTGCCAAAGTGGATCTTAGAAAATATTTCATATAACCTCATTTTACAAATGAAAAAAACTGAGACCCAGAAAGATGAAATGACTTACCTAAAAAATCATATAGCTAATAAACTGCAAAAGATCCAAATTTCATTCTTTGAGGGTGGGGGGTGTAAAAAGAACTACAGTTTTAATTGGAGGCTTCAGTGCAATTGAAAAAAATAATAAATACTGTAATCAGTTTTAGGACCATACACTTTTGAATGGGGGCCAATAATTTCAGTTGTAGAGGCCATGTTTACTGAAACAATAAGAAAAGGAATTATTCTTTGGAAAATCCTTTGATGGCTGAGAATAAAAGCCACCACCAGACATACACTTTGCAATTCTTCCTATAGGACCTTAATGACTCAGCAAACCTGGGATCCAATTCAAACTTTTAGAGATGACATTTGAGCATGCATGATGTCATCAACCAGGAGAATACTGGTGGCAATTACAGTGCAAGACTGAAGAAACTGCTTCTTGACATAATAGTTATCCCAAATGCCAGCTTCAGCCACAATAATGTGCTCACCTGTCTTCAAATTGACAAGTTGTCTTGATTCTTCATGTTCAGTGTGTACCTTAACTAATGCTTCCTGACGGTCAAAACCAAAGTTCTGAGCAAGAACCTTGGTAATAATGAGCAAAACATCAACAAAAGCTTGGATTCCAAGACAGGCACTTCCCATGACATTGAACTTATGTTTAATGAGAGAGCTTAGGCTATGGCCACTTCCACTGCACCCGCACCAACTATACAGCCATCTTCAACAGTATTCTTGACAGCACGCAGACCATCTCTTACTGCATCCTGGAACTGTATAAGGGTGTACTTATTTGATCCTTTGACCATCAATGTGACAGATTGAGGGTTGCCACATTTCTCAATAAAGGTGAATTTTTCTTCTCCCAGGGTATAGTCATAGACCAGGCCTGCATGTCCCAAACAGTCAGGATTTAACTCTTCAGAAGAATTCATAGCCATCCCACCACATGCAAGACTCAATCTTTCCATTTTCTTCTTTTTTGCTCTGTGGAGGGATACTATACCTTCTTTTGCAAGAATATCTAGAGGAAAAGAGTTCCTTTTGATTAATAACAACAAATCCTTTGTCTAAATCACAGCACACTTTTCAGTTCTATTTTCTTTACTCCATCTTCACTGAATTTCCTTTCCGCTTTTACTAGCTTCTCTCTCTCCTCTGCACTCTTGTAAAAAAAAAATCCAGAATTAACTTCTGGTTTTTCATATTCTAATGACACATTACATGTAAGGATATAAGTGTCTTCTACTCTTTTTTTTATATCAGGGTGTAGGGCAGCATGGTCTAAAACCAGGACTCTCATCATTGATGTGTCAGTTTCTGATTTATGCTTCATCTCCATGATTTCTACTATGAAAAGATCAATAGGTTCACCAGGTTTTCTGACAGTCAAAATTGAGTCTACTACTGCCTCAGTCAGCACATCAGCCAAGTCAGCATTGACTTCGGTGTGCAGGGATGATCAGGCCACATCTATGAATTTCTCTATTTCCTTGCTGATTTTGACATGTTCCAAGACTTCAGTGCCTTCATCTTGGCAGCTTGAAACCCTTCTGTTATTCTCCGGGGTATAGCCCTTCAGAGATGGAGAGAAAGAAAGATCAGCCAGTTTCAGCATCTCTCCAATGATGAGAACATTTGAAGTAGTGCCATCACCAATAATGTCTTCCTATGCTGTATCTACTTTGGTTATCAAGGAGCTGTTGGGTGTCGAATGTGTATCTTGTGTAACAACACATTGCCATTCTTGGTGAGCTTGATGTCTCAGGCGCCAGATATAAACATCTTCATGGTGCCCTTGGGCCCCGGGTTGGTCCTCAACACATCCTGTAGCCCCCAGAATGCACTGATTTCATGGTCAGCATAATCTGGCTTTGGGCCACCTTGGCTTTGGGGTTAAGTGCCTTTATGGCCAACATAACTATGGTGCAGTGGCAGCTGTGGACAAGGAGAAAAAAGGGGAGGAGAGCACAACTGAAGTGGCTCAAGATGAGCCCAGCTCCACATAGATCCAAGAGACCACCCAAATTTCATTCTACTCAATTTCTTATAGCACCTAATACATATCACAATTATATCCCACAATTTGTGCAGCCATTCCCTAGTACTAAGCATCCTTTTAATTTCCAATTCTTTGCTACCACAAAAAGAAATGTTATAAATATTTTTGTATATATGTATCCTTTTCCCTCTGATCTCTTTTCAGTATAGACCTAATAATATTTCTGGGTCAAAAAGATATACACTGTTTTATAGCCCTTTGGATAAAGTCCAAAATTGTTTTCCAAATGGCTGAAATAGTTCATAACTACTCCAACAGTTTTATTAATGTTCCTATTTTCCTACTTCCCTTCCAGCATTTGTCATTTCTGATATAACATGGTATATACCTCAGAGTTGTTTTAATTTGCATTTTTCTAATCAATAGTGATTTAGAACATTTTTTCACATGCCTATAAAAAGCTGTGATTTCTTCTGAAAGCTACCTGTTCATATTCTTGACAATTTATCATTTGGGGAATGGTGCCTATTTTTATAAATCTGACTCCGTTCCCTATATAATTTGAGAAAAGAAGCCTTTATCAGAGAAATTTACCATAAAAGTTTTTTATATTATTTCATTATCTATGGTACCTTTCAGCAAATGTCATTTCCCTAATTGGGCATCTAGAAAGTGCAGTGGGAATAGAGCAAAGTCAGAAAGATCTGAGTTCAAAAATGGCTTCAGACACTAATTGTATAGCCCTGGGCAAATGACTTAGTCTTGTTAAAGAAGACACATTTTTCTTACATTAGAGAAAAATTCATGGAGGAAGTAAAGTGAAGAATTGTATGCTTCCATCTGCATTTACACTTCATCATTTCATTCTCTGGTGGTGAATAGCCTTTTTTGTCCTGAATCTCTTGGCGTTGTCCTGGATCTTTGCATTGAGAATAGTTAAGTCATTCACGGCTGATCCTCATACATTATTGCTATTACCGTGACCGTGTATAATGTTCTCCTGCTTCTGCTCACTTCATTTTGCATCACTTCACATAATTCTTTCCAGATTCTCCTGTGATGTTTTTGTTCACAGTTTCTTAAGGCACAATAGTATTAAAAGCATAAATCATAACCTATTCGGTCATTCCTCAATTCATGGGGCATTCCTTCAGTTTCCAGTTCTTTACCAGTACAAAAAGAGCTGTTATAAATATTTTTGTACAAGTAGGTCCTTTTCCCTTATTTTTTATCTTTTCAGGATAGAGATCTAGTAATGTTATTACTAGGTCAATGCACAGTTTATGACCCTTTGGAAATGGTTCCAAATTGCTCTCCAGAATGTTTGGATCAGTCCATAGCTCCAATGACAGTGTATTAGTGTCTTGATTTTTCCATATCTCCTCCAATATTTATCATTTTCCTTCTTTGTTATATTAGCCAGATAGGTGTGAGATGGTACTTCAGAGTTGGTTTAATTTGCATTTTTCTAACAGTGATTTAAAGCCTTTTTTCATCTGACTAAAGATAGTTCCAATTTCTTCATGAAAATTGCCTACTTATAGCCTTTGATTATTTGTCAACTGAGGAATGCTTTATATTCTTATTTATCTCGGTTCTCTATACATTTGAGAAATGAGATCTTTGTTATATACTTGCTATAAAACATCCCCTTCCCCCCATTTGTTGTTTTTTTCTAATCTTTGTTGCATCTTTTTGTCTGTACAAAAATGCATACCTCCTGGCCCTAGAATTGGTAACCAGGTCCCCGGCTCTCCATAATGTTCTCTGCCTTGGAACTACATTCAGGACCACGTAACCAACTATAAGCATTCTTCTGCACTGTAATATTTATTGGGAAAGGAAATGAGAATTTGGAAAACAGGGAAAGAGTTGCCCCTTCCCCCACCAACTGTTAGTCTTGTTTCCTTTCCACAGCACCCTGAAACAGGGACCTATACCTTTGTATGGGCAAAAGAGTTATTAATCAGCACCAGCTGAACCAGCTGAAGCCAGCAAATAGTCTCCTGTAATCTCTCAGACACCCTTCCCACCTCTGAATGGATAGCTCCCAAAGCTACTATTGTCAATCTTAACCACCTCCCAAAAGGCCTACCACTGCTTTTACTGCTACCTGGGCTCTGGGCTGGTCCTCATTCAGGTGTTACCAGACCTCTCCTGCCAACCTCCTATATGAAACTAGAAAAATACCTCACTCTAACCTTTGCTGCCTTTACTGTTTCAGAATTTCATTTGAGGCTTTCTTTTAAAGTTTTTGGAAGGGAATGTTAAGAAAATGTGACTGGATTATTTTGTTGTCTTTATCTTTTTGGCTCCCCCTCAGTCTAGTTAATTCTAACAGAGATTTGGCTCCTGAGTAAAAAACTGGTTTTGGTCATAGCAACTGAAAAAAATTTAATTGAGTCATAATGTAGTTGAATATGTACCCATATTATTTTCCCTGAGAGAATCTAAGCTCTTTGAGGGAACTGAATTTTTTCATTTTTGTCTCTATATCCTCAGTGCCTGGCAGTGTCTAATATATACCAGGTAGTTAATAAACACTTGTAGATTGACATATACAATTGTGCTAAGAATATAGCAAGACCAATTCATTATGAATAACAATATTCCTGTGGGAAAATATGCTTAAAGTTTTAACTTGGGAAGCCAGAAACATATCTGACCTAACTTCCTGCCCTAATGATTCTACTAACTCCATAGTATTGGTGTAGTAGCTCTCTGGCCAGGGATTTTATGTCACAGACTGGCAGTCTGGTGAATTTTATTGACCCCTTTCTCAGAATATTTTTAATGAATAAAATGCATGGGGTTCCAAAGGAAACCAATAATGCTGCAATAAAGATGTAATTTTTTTTCTATCCAAGTTCAAAGATTCCTTGAAATCTTTCTTTAGATGCAAAGTTAAGAACTTTTGTTCTTAAGCCTGAAGCAAGATTCTAGCAAAGAACAGCAGTGGATACTAGGGTAAGTAATGGAAAAGGGAGACGATGTTGTAGGGTATTAGAGGGAAGAAGTTGTTGGGAAAGAGTCCCTTACCAATTTAGATGAAAACTACCTGGAATCAATACTGAGTTATCTCTTGGCCCAAAATCTCTGTATTCTTCTGGAATCTGTGAATCTTAAAAACTACTCAGACTGTACTTTAGAAGATTTGATTTAGCTATTTCCTTATTGTAACAATGGAGATACTTGGTCTAACAAGAATCAGGAATGTATTGGGAACTTTTAAAATTATTCCACTCTACTCAGACAGTGCCTTAGGGGAAGATAAAGTTGTAAACTCCTGATTGAACAATGAAGGTACTTAACCCATGACTTATAGTGAAGCTAGAACTTTAAGCTAAGTCTATTTTTAGATCTAATACAAAAGGGTGTTAAGTACCTATAAAGGTTAAATTAATCACAAAAAGGTCAAGTAACTCACAAAAAGGAAGCTTAACAAAGAAATGTGAAGTACTCAGAAGATATAATCTAACCAGAGAAGGTGAGAACTAAGAATGGGCAGTCCTGGAAAAAAGTGTCTACTGTGATTGGTAGACATGAAAATTTAGGGGAGGTGACATAAGAGGAAATTTCTTTAAAAAGAGGGGTAAAAAGTCAGTTCAGGGAATTCAGTTCAGAGAGGAACTGGAGTCAGAACTCAGTTCAGGAGATTGAGTTCAGTGGAGGACAGGAGCTTCCTTGGAGACGGTCTTGTGGTGAGTGAAAAGACTGATTCCCTTTCCTTTAGACTCAGGAAGGCCACTTTGGCCAAGGCCTTTAAACTACTGCCTGGCTCAGCCCGAGCCAGAGCAATTTAAATTAATTCTCTCTCTCCTTTCCTTAATTCCTTCTCTCTATATTAATTAAAATCTTCATAATTCCCTGCCTTGGGTGTTTTATTATTTGGGAATCATCCCTGGTGACCAATTATTTAGATCTAAGTCAAAACACTAAAATTATCCTTACAGTTTTGGCTGACCACGTAGGTTTGTGACAAAAACCCTCAAATTTCTGTGAAATCTCTTTCCTTTCTCTCGTCATTACTTGCTCAAGTCAGTAAGTCTTTTTAAACATGCTAACTCAACTTCAAAATACAGCTGCAAGAGCGGGTGAGTAAATTTATGCTTCCCATTCTACTATTTCATAACAGGTTCTCTCTCTCCACCAAAATATTAAATAAAACAAAGCTTCACAACTTCTTTTTTCCCTGATATAATCAGATTAAAGCTTTGGAGGTTTTCCATTGGTAGTAACAGTGCATTTATAATATGTTCTTCACAGTATTGTAGATGTGCACTATATGGCACACAGGAGGTGCTTAATAAAGATGGTCTCTCTTATTATAAGAATACAATTCAATTTAATAAAAAGTGATGGGAGTGGGGGAACAGGCAGCTAGGGTGGCTCTGTGGATTGAGAGCCAGACCTAGAGATGGCAGGTCCTGGATTGAGATCTGGCCTCAGACACTTCCTAGCTATGTGAGATCCTGGGCAAGTCACTTAACCCCCATTTCCTAACCCTTACTGCTCTTCTGCTTTGGAGCCAATACACAGTATTGATTCTAAGACAGAAGGTAAGGGTTTTTAAAAAAAGCGATTAGAATCTACTCTGTACCAGTCACTATGAAAGGCTGTAGAGGCAATAAATGAAGGAATCCATGACCTCAAGATATTTACATTTTATTGGGAGGATATGACATTACAAAGAAATAAAATCAAGATATTTTAAAAGGATAGATAAAGAACAATAACTTAGTGGTCCTATGAAAACTTCAGTTAGGAGTTGAAATCTGAGCAGAATCCTACAGGAAGCTAAGAATTCTAGAAAGAAGATGCAGAGTTCCAAGTATGAGGGACAATCTATGGAAACCATGGAGCCTGGAAATGGAATATTAAGTTTGAGGAACAGGTACCAATTAGACAATTTTACTAGAACAGAACATGTAAGAATGGTAGTATTATGAAAGGCAACAAGGGACTAGATTGTGGAGGGTTTAAATGTGAAAAGGAGTTTATATTTTATCCTAGGGAGCCACTCAAGATGCAAAGAAAGAAAATCAAAGGGTCAGACATGTTTTACGAACATTAATTTGGCAGAATGGGCAGATTAGAGAGGAGGTGAAACAAAATGGAGCAAACAAATGATATAATATAGCTAAAACTATATAAGTTGAGGAATTAATGTACTGAACTATGAATTTCCTTGGGGTAAGAAACCAGTCTTATTTAGCATATCATCTCCCTTAACTGCTTACACACAATATTTTGTGCACAGTGGAGCTCCTTAATATTTTGTTGAATGGTTGAGAAAGTCTTTAAAGAAGAAAAATGAAGAAAAGGTGAGATGTCTCTTTCATACACACAAGAGCTATATACACTCTTAAATGCTACTGTGCAAATTATACAATTATAGATTCATGGTATTAGAAGGAAACTCATGGGGGCAATTGGGTAGCTAAATGGATTGAGAGCCAGGCCTAGAGATAGGAGGTCCTAGGTTCAAATCTGACCTCAGACACTTCCCAGCTGTGTGACCCTGGGCAAGTCACTTGACCTCCATTGCCTAGGCCTTACCACTCTTCTGCCTTGGAATCAATACACAGTATTGACTATAAGATGGAAGGTAAGGGTTTAAAAAAAAAAGAAAAAGAAGGAAACTCAGAGACTATCTAGTCAAACTGAAAAGGATATTGTTTTTTAATGCTTTTATATTATTGATCATAAACTAAGTGAACACATATAATCCTCTAGGTAGGGCAGAGAAGTTGTTATGGTGGAACTGCCTAGGGAAAATAGCTGAGCAAAGGGGAGGGAAAAGTAAGGCATCATAGAATCGGCAGTATTTATATATACAAGATGTCTACAGTGGGATATTAATCAATTAGATATCATAACCTCCATTAAAAATCACAAGACTGAAAATCACAATTCTGAGAAATCTTCACGGACTAAGAGTATGTAACAGTGAGAGAACATCATATAAATGAACTGAAATTATGGTGTTTGATAATTAGAAGAAAATGGTATACTTACCAGAACAGAACAAAATTAGGGAAAGCATGAAAAATAAAGGTAACTCAGAATTAGGGTTTACTCTCAGTAAGACTAAAGAATTACATCCTTCTGACCAAAGTATACCTCTGCTGGAAGTGCTACAGTTTCTGCTTTCTGACACAAAAAGTAGATTTATTTTCTTCCTTAAGGAAATTTCACCTAACTTCACAAAGAGGCAGTCATGTTTAGCAATATTTGGCAAACAAAAGAGAAGACTTTAGGTAAGTATTTGCATTTCAAAAATACTTATTAAAAAAGGAAGGAGCAAATAATGTAGCCTGAAATACTAAAAACTACCTAAAATTTCAGACTAAATTATCTTCCAGGAAATCCAACAGCCTTTAACAGTTCATAACAATTTGTAACAATGAAACAATAAAATGAAAAACGTCTTCTACCAAAAATAAACAAAATGGCAAGATAATTTAAAAATATAACAATCTGTTTTATAAAGATTTGTTACATAATTCTACTTTGCTCACAAATAATTCATTTGATATGAAATTTTTTTCATTATTTTTGGATTTTTTTAATGTTTAAAAACTTTTTATGTTCTGAAAATTTGCTTTTGAGCCAGTATTATCCACATAAACCTATTAAATAATATTTTAAACTTGCAATGTTATTGTAAATAGTATTTTAAACTTGCTTAACATACAAATAAAAGCCATAAAGTTATATAGATTGACTGCAATAAGACAGAAGACATTCCAAAAGAAGCAATGAACACAATCCAGTCATGAATAAGTGCAAGAAATCAGGTCTAGGGGAAAAAGAAACTATCATGAAGTTTTAAAGTTAATTAGTTGTGTAGTTTATGCTACAAAACTGAAAGCTGCAGTTATAAAAACAATCTATCAACACATATGTTAGATCAGTATTTTGGCTGATAAAGGCTGCTAGGATTGGCTTCTGTTTATTAATTTTAGACACTGCTAAGTGTTAAGAAGAAAATTACTGCAAATTTTTCAGCCAAGCTAGACATACTAAATCCTAGAACTAGAAAGACATAGGTCATCACCTTTTATTGTTCTTCAGTGCAGTAACATGGACACTGTCAGACAGAAATAGGCAATTATTAAGAGACTGATATTACTATTTTTTAAAAAGTTAACAACTTGCAAAGAAATAAATTTGATGGTCACCTTCCAAAGAAGTACTTTCATTGTTCTACTGATAAAACTCAAATATGCATTTATAGAAGAGTGTCTCAGTTCAGACATTTCTTTTCACAACAAAAAGAAAGACTTCTTTTTTTGAATCATTCAGGTTAAGTTGTAACTATCCAATACATAGCCTGAATAGTAAACACATAGTCTATGCCTAAAGTTGGACCAAGAATAAAAATTGGCCTGGTATGTGTTACAGTGTCTTATTCACTGCAGAGCTTTCAGGTAAAGTCTAAAAATGGGGGAATGAGACAAGTAACTTTCCTCTAAACAGTTAAAAAGTATCATAAAACAATTTAAAAAGAATACTTTAAAAAATTTTTAAGGAAATAAACTGCAAAGATAAGCAGAGGAAAAAAGAAATTATAAAGGATGAGACAAGAAAAAAAACCCAACTACTTGACAAAATAATATACTTACTGAGTAAAGACGTATCAGACAATAGACATGCATTGCTGCTGATTAACTATTAGCATAAGAAGTTAATAGCACTATAAATTAATGTAAAAATAATTAAATATATATTCAATTTATATATGTGTACATATATATGTATATATACATATACATATATATATGAAAGCCAGGCCTACTTCATGAAATATTAAAGTATGGCAATGCAGTCTCAATTTTAAAAATAAAACTAAAAATAGATATTCCTTACCTGCCTTTATTCTCTTTTCCTTTCATTTTATTTTCTTGACTTTTTCCTCCTGTTGGATCCCATTCTACACAGTTATCGTCAACTTTCAAGTTCAGATGAGATGATGAGCCATCCAAACTGAAGTTAAGTGCTATTTAAGACATGTTAAAAATATTAAAAGATAATGGGTCATATATCTACACTTTAATGAGCTTGCAATTTCAAATATAAAAATCTAAAGTGCTGAAATTCACTATTGTTCCTCCTATGACAAAAAGGATCCAGAGACTGAGACCAATATCTCACACAGTATAATGCCTCATAATGCCTGACTAATGGGGTCATTGTATGAAGAGTCCTTTGTAAACAGTTTAGTACAATAAAAATATGAACCAACATGGATAATCTCAGGGAGATAACAGACATTTTGATGTTCCCAGGACAACACTTTGCAAGACACATCCCTTGCCATTCTGATGGGGCAGAATATATGTAGATTTGATTGAGGAAAGTGGTAGGAGTAGTACCCTAGGGCAAGGATATGAAACCTAGTAAACTGCACCCTACCCAAGGCACCTATGAGCACAGAATCAAAATGGAGAAATCAGAAATAATCTAGTCTCCAATCACTCATTTTATAGAAAGATCTCAAGTAAAGGAAGGTGACTGACTCCCAGTAAATTAATGTATTGTGTACTAGAATACTTAAAGCATTTTCTATTTTCATGTTAAATAAAAGTTTTTATAGAGAGCTATAAACATTATTATGGTGCAATTTTAAAAAATCGTGTATTGAAATTTCTTTGCCCATTTAGTTTTAACAGTGATTTCTGGATTTCAACTGCTATTTTTAGGAAATATTCAAGGGTTATAGGACAACTATTTAATTAACATGAGAGGTTTTTGAAACTTGGAATGTTAGCAAAGAAAGGTAAGATAATCTGTTGATTGGCTTGAAAATAAGGAAACCCAGGGACTACCTATTCTATTGAATTATAATAATTCTGATAATATCCTTCATGATTACATATTTCCATTTTCTAATTTACCTTTTACTCCCCATCCCTTCTAGTTGCAAGATTTAATAAGAAATACTGAGAGATTAAAATGGTAAGAATAGAAGGTATAAACAAATGTAATTCAAGAAGAGGCACAAAAAATTTAGAATATAAATTTTTCTCTTAGAATATACATATTCTATTGACACAAAGAGTAGTAGCATAGTAGCATTAACCTTAGTGAATTTGAAGTAAAAAAGTGAACCTGAGGATTTTGTTTTTATTCATGACTTGGAAAGTAAAAGAAACACCCAATTTATTTCTTCTGTGAACACTGTCATAAATCGTACCCCCCCCAAAAAAAAGATGACATTTGTACAAGACTTATTAGCATCAGAAATAACTGAGAATAAAAAATGCAAATTATGTAAAGTTTAAAATTATTTTTCAGAAAGGATACTAAAAAAAAAGGTGATATCGCACAATAGAAAGAATACTAAATTTAGAAACCGAAAGCCTAAGTTCTAATCTTGGTTCTTCCATTTACCACTTCTCTGATCTAGTATAAGTTTCTAGATGTCAATTTCCTTATCTGTAAAGTGAGAAGATGGGGCCAATCGATGTTTAATGTCCTTTCTACTTTTAAATTCTATAATCTACTGAAAATAGAGAGTAACAGGTGTGACTATGGAATAATAGCAGGAGACAATGACAAAGAAGAGAAGAAGAAACTATACCAATGGTTATAAATATAAAATATAAAACATATATACACACATACACACAGATTATATAGACAGAGGTATACAGAGAATATGTAATAAGCAAAAGCAGGTAGTCAGCTTAACTTAAAGGAGTAAAAATGATTTCAAAAGTTTCATTAAGATTTGAAAAATGACACAGCAATTGAATACAGCAGTGAAAATGTGGACCTAGTTCAAAAGAAAGAAACTGGATAAAAAGGGAGATCAAGGAAGTATATTCTACATCAAGAAGACATTTGCTTTATTTCTCTTGGGTTTTTTCCCCCAACATAACTTATAAGGAAAAACATTTTGCATGATTTCGCATGTATGCTGTATTATCATACTGCTTGCCTTCTCAATGGGTGGGGAAGAGGACAGAGGGAAGGATCAAATTTGAAACTTAAAATAAATGTTTAAATTAAAATTAAAAGGGAGGACATTCACCTAAGTTTGAGAGAGAAAACAGAACATTTAAGTTGAGGACCAGGTCAAATGAAACAAACAAAACCTAATAGTAGAAGTATTTGCAAACAGTAAGAACAGCTGAAAAAAAAAAAACTGAACTAACACATCAAAACATGGCACAGAAACAAGATGTGGCTATTAAGGGAGAATTCAACACTCCCTCTGCTGAAAACTGGTTCTTTGATGGGTCTGTGAACTCAGAGGGCAGATTGCAATGCATCCACACCTTTTCATCCTCTACAATTCTTACCTTTATCCACCTGTAATCTTCCACAAGATATCTACTTAACTAAAGGATTTCCTCTAGATCTTTTTAAAATTACACAAAGCATTTCTGATCACATGTCTACTGAGATGGTAGACTAGACATTTTCCCCAATACCCATTAAGTCTTACTTCCTCTCCCTGAGGAGGAACTAATTACAGCCATAGAAAAATTATAACTGAATCCATAGAACAAGACAGTGGGAAACTAAAAAAACTTTTGTATTAACATTAGAGAACACTAATCTTTAACATGTTCATTTGGCTCCCCTTCCCTCTATACAAGAACATATATGCATAAACTGACCCATAGGTCTTTGTCTGAAACCCAGGAAAGTGTTGTCCTACTGTTAGAACTTGCCAACAGAATCCACAGTTGTCCATTCTCTATCCATTACAAGTAGCAGAAACTGATCTGCCCAACCACACTGGTGGTGGGGGAATTGGGCAAACCCTGAAATCATTCTGTTTGAGTGCCCTTTTTATTCAGGAACTCCAAGGCTATACAGGTTCTATATAAAATATCCTCCAAACTCTCCCCTAACCCTTCAAAAAGATGTAGAAATTAATTCAGCCCAATCAGAGCTTTAGAAATGACAACATGGAAAGGAACTGAGGCAAGAGACTAGTGTCAGTCTTAAGAAAAGGGCTAAAACACAGTGGGGGCCAGTCCCATACCACCAGAAGCTATTTAGTTAGGGAAGGGAATAGGCCAGTGAAAATCCCCATCTTAGAAGAAGGGTGACACAATTTTGTAGTCATATCCCACTGAAAAGCACTGAGGAAAGAGGTTTGTGTCTACAATGGTATCAGAGAGGCAATTAGTTTAAGCTGGAGGGACTTGGTGCCATTGTCCCTCCATGAACAATACCCAGTCTCACTTATACTTCAATAAAAGTGAAATCAGAGGCAATTGGCATATAGAAGAGTGGAAGGACATGAACTCAGAAATGAGATTTCATGATAAATAGTAAATAAAGTGATCTTAGGGAGGACAAGGAATAGAAAATTAGACTGTACTTTATAGAACATAAATTAGATGCTACCATAAAGAACTGCCTCTATCCACTGAACTTCTTTCATGAACTCACATTTCTAAAGAGAGTTCAACAGAAAAAAAAGGGACCATGGAAGTATCTACAAAGTTTATAATGTAGATGTTATTTAGGCAAAGGTTAGTAGTTGGTACTTCAGAAGCTTAACTCATGAGGAATAAAAAGAAAATAAAAAAGTCATAAATAAGGATATAGAAAATTAGTTAGAGAATCAAGTTCAGAATCAACAAAAAGGAAACAGAAATAATGAAAAGGAAAAAGTAAAGAAATTTTTCTTACAAGGTGGCACAAAAA
This sequence comes from Monodelphis domestica, assembly GCF_027887165.1. Classification (NCBI taxonomy): domain Eukaryota; kingdom Metazoa; phylum Chordata; class Mammalia; order Didelphimorphia; family Didelphidae; genus Monodelphis; species Monodelphis domestica. Next base: position 110,728,778 of record NC_077233.1, read on the forward strand.
ACTAGAGAAAGAATGGATGATTTTTAATGAAGAAAAAGAGGGAAAGAATTAAAATATATATAAAAATATATAAAAATATATAAATACATATGTAAAAATATATATATAATATAGAAAAATATAGAAAAATTAATCAATAAATTGAAATTTCAACGTTGGATAAATGGGGGAGTGGTACTGAAGAGAGGAAAAACATTTGTGGAAATGAGGCTACATCAAAGTAGTTTATGCAAAACTACTTATAGAGGCAAAGTACTGACTTAGATGAAAAATTTTAAAATCCTTTTAAAAAGCAACACTAAAGACATGGAAGAAAACAGAAAATTAAATCATAACTTTATTATTTTTAAACCCTTACCTTACAACTTAGAATCAACACTACATATTGGTTCTAAGGCAGAAGAGCATTAAGAGCTAAGCAATGGTGGTTAAGTGACTTGCCCAGGGTCACATAACTAGGAAGTAAACCCATTTGGGTTTTTTTTTTAATTTAATTTATTTCTTTTAAATCCTTACCTTCTGTCTTAGAATCAATGCTATGTATTGGTTCCAAGGCAGAAGAGTGGTAAGGGCTAGGCAATGGGGGTTAAGTGACTTGCCCAGGGTCAACACAGCTAGGAAGTATCTAAGGCCAGATTTGAACCTAGGCCCTCCCATATCTAGGCCTGGCTCTCAATCCACTGAGCCATCTAGCTGCCCCATAAATCATAACTTTAAATTTGAATGGATTAAACAATGCAATAAAATGAAAGAGAATGGCAGAATGCATAACAAAAAAAATCCACAATCTTCTAATTACAATAACCATCTAAAAAGCAAAAATGTATATAGAATAAAAATGAAAAGCTGAAAACGAAATTTACTATGTGTAAGGTGAAAGCAAAAAAGTCAAGAATTGTAATCATAATATCAGACAAACTAAATCTGAAATTCACAATGACAATCTGGATAAAAAAGAAATGGAAAATTACATATGCTTAAAGGAACCACAGACAATGAAGTCATGTCAACATAAAACTTATACTCTGAGAAAGTCACTTAATCCTATAGACTCTTATGCAAAATGGGCAGAAGAAGGAAAAAGCAAACCACTCCAGTATCTTTACCAAGAAAACCCTTTCCCCAAAAAAATGGGATCACAAAGAGTCAGACAGGACTGAAACAACTGAACAATAACAAAAATGAAGAATTTGGGGCTAAAACTAATAACAGGGTAGAGTACAGCAGGGCAATTACCTCTTTAAGATCAAGACATCATGCCTTTTACCTATGATTACATTAGTTTGCTTAGCTATTATTATATTACAATTTTAACTCACATTGAACTTGCAGTTCACTATAGTCTCTATATCTTTTTGCAAGCAAACTTTTGTGTACATATATATGTATAATGCTTCCTGCCTATTGTGTACTCCTAAAATAGATAAAAAAAAAACCAAACCAATTATAGGACTTTATATTTAACCTTCTTAAAGATAAACTTTATTGTATTGGCCAACATTCTAGCTTGCCAAAAACTTTTAAGATGTTTGCCTTTCTTCCATCCTGCAGTATCTTTCCAATTCTCAATGATGTTTCCAAAGATTACTTAAAGTGGCTCAGTAATCAATCACATTTGCTGTTTTTTTCCACATCCCAAGAGTTAATTCACTTGGGCCTGGTGGTAACTTGAATTTATCAAGGATAGTGAGATGACTAATAAATTGGGCATGCAACTGAAAACAGTAGAAAAACAACAAAGTTTAAACCTAACTAAACACCAACAGAAATCTTGAAAAATCAAAAAAGGGCTTAGTAATATGGAAAGTAAATAAATAGAATTCTAAAACCACTGCCAAAAATGAGGTAACATTGAAAGTAAAAAAATCAAATTCTGAAACCACTTAATTAAAAAATAAAGCAAAGCGTTTGAGGATTTTTTTAAACAATAAAATAGTATATCATTAGCTTATTTGAATTTTTTAAGAGGAAAATGAAATTACCAGTAAAAATAATGAAAAAGAAATTATCAAAGAATAAGTGATACTAATATGTAATAATTAAAATTAAATTATGAGGCTGCTAGTAGCTTTAGTAGCTTTATTACATCAAAGTAGTGGTAGAAAAAAGAGGGAAATGTTCTGATGGAATGAAGCTCACCACCGCCAAGGCTTCTCCCTCAGGTTCCAATCTCCAGCCAGAAGAGCAATGTCTGAGGAGTTGCTGGGTAAGCAGTTTTCTCCACCCACTAGCTCTCCCACGTCACATATCAGGAACCAATCATAATTCCTTAATTTGCCTGGCACTGCCCAGGGGACAGTGCATGTGGAATCAGTTTCCCCTCTCATTGGTTTCAACTTCCTTTCTCTATCTCTGCACATCTCAATGGTAAACACTGATTTATTACATCAAAGCAAAGGGAGGGAAATTCCCTTCTCACAAATATAAACAATTTTGCTCAACTACATGCCAATAAAACTGACAAATTAAATGTATAATTATTATGTTAATAAAATGTTAAAAATGATGATGATGAGGTTACCTATGGCATAGCTGGGACAAGAAACCTGATCTCCATTCCCAGTCTAGTACTTTCTACTATATACCACTATGATAACTATTTTCTAGATAAGATCTATTACTTCATTTAAGGAATCACCAATGAGGAATTCTGCTTTACAAATGCAAACTGGGACCTGCTCCACAATTTATAGTCTTAGAGAACTATCTAGGACTCTTATATAGTTAAGTGATTTACCCTGTGATATAGCCAGTATGTGTCAGAAGCAGGAGTTAAATACAGTTCTTTATCATTTTAAGGTCAAGTTTCTATCCACTACATACCACAATGCCTTTTGCTGCAAATATTATCCCATTATTAAAAAGCATTTAATTAATAACTCCTTTTTGTTCACACTCTAGGATGTCCCACAGTCTTAGTGCTTAACCTGCCTATTGCCCTAGAAAATTAGTTCCCAAGAATCATGTATGGTCATTCAAGAATGATCCTCAGAAAGAGATATGCTGCCTACCCTCCCGGCCAAACACAGGGCAAGGTAAGAAATTTAAAAAAATACTGTTATATAGGAAACAATTTTAGAATCAGCCTTAACCTTCCTTGTGACAAGTTCCTGAAGTAGTTAAGTCCTACCAAAACAACTCAAAGAAATAGACCAGCCCTGAAAAGAAGGGTAATTCTAACATACTACAAATATTACCACAAGGGCCTGGAATAAAAGAGAATGAATAGTTGCATACACAAAATAAGGTTAAAGAGGCTTTGTTCATAATAATTCTGCTTATGAGTTAATCTGAGCAATGTTTTAAAAGCAGGCTCTACTTTTATTTCCCTTTAGGTTTTAGCATCAACTGCAAAGTTTCTGCTAATATCCTATTAAGATTACAAAAAAAATAAATTGGAAATCACTAGCCTTAAAAAAACTAAAAGTACAGATGAGAAGTAGAAATAGAAACACTGACAATTCCCTTGCTATATGTTTATGAGACCAAAGAATTAAAGCTAGATGGGTCATTAGATTTCATCTAGTCAGTCTAATCTAATTTAACAGATAAAATATGAATGAGAGAAATGGACTTGTTCTAAGTCATACAAGTAGTAAGTAAATGGAAAAACAGAGAATGGATTTACAGTTTTCTGACTCCACATCTATCACTATGCACAGAATTAAACTGTCCTCTTTCTCCCTTACTTCTTTTTCCTGAGCTAAGTCTAATACACTAAATCTAGTATTTACCTATCCAAGGATGGCAATAACATTATATGAGATTTCTTGTGGCCCCAACTATGTCCATTTTCCTTTTATCATAACTGTATCCACTGAGTATTTATGTTGAAGATCAGATAAGAAATCCTGCAGCAAACCATATATACAGAGGATATTCATGAATGAGCATTTGGTCTAGTTCAAGATGGGCTTTCCTACTAGGCTGCTCAGACTAGTTGTAATTCTAATGGTGTGGACTGACTCCAGTATATGTGTTGCACTAAGATCTGTTGGAGATGAGGTTGGTTCTACTCAACGTGAGTAAGTGCTTAATTTCAGCCATGGTCACAAAGCTGTGTAATCGTAAATGAAACTTCCAAGGGAGACCAAAACAAAATCTCCCCCAACTCCTTAGGACTCAAGATGAATTTTTTTATGAATGACCCAGGCTCAACACAAATAGAAAAGCTCCCTAAATCAGAGAAGCTCCATAAGCAATATAATACTGACTTAATCCTAAAAGATTTGGGGAAGAAACTATTAGTAGTCTCAAGTACAAGAAACAAAATATAGCTAAAGTTGCCAAATTTGATTGATCACTAAATTAGTTATAGGGTGAATGAAAGAAAAGAGAAAGAAAAAAATAAAGGACAGGGGATCTCAAAGTTAAAAAAAACATAAAACTTAAAAATTGCAATTACAAAACTAGAAGACACAACACAGTCACTATGTAGTGTTGGAAACTAAAAAAAAATTTTAGAAACAAGAGTGAAAGGCACTCAAACCAACTTAAATAATAGCCCTTTCATAATTAAATGAGATTCATTCTCCAATGAAATGAGAATAAGATGCCCACTGAAGATTACTCAATGACATTTCAGTCTCTTTCCCATATCTCAATGAAATCATCAAGAAAAAGGAAGGCGTCCATCCTCTACACAGTTTATAGGAAAGATAAAATGTAGACAAGACTGATATATTGCCCAATTAAATCTTATCCTTCTGGCACAAAATCTTAAAAACTATAGATAGCCAAAGAAATTTCAGGGTTTTTTTTTTTTATGTAGCTCTTTATTTTACCTTTAGTTTCCAATGTTATTGGATCAGAATACTCTCCTGCCACAGCCTTGTTGCAAGCTCGAACTCGAAAATTCATATATTTTGAATCAAACTTTAAGCCTGAAAGAACATGAATGATCTTTATTCATTAGAGGAAAATGAAATCATAAAATTACTACCACACAAAAAACTTTTAGGCCTTGAGAAAGAGTATCTCACTCAGGTTTTTTTTTAAAGAGGGGCAATTACTTGTATATTATTTCATTTGAAAAAACATCAAGTTTTATCAATAAATACAGTAATTTTACCCTTTAGATAGTACAATTATTTCGTATCTCTTAAAAAAAAGGCTAAAGGCATCCTACCTCATTCTCAGTCTCCAATTCAATCACAGTGACAAAGTTTTCATTATTTATAACTTATTTTTTCATAAAGAATGAGGTGGTTAGCCTGTTTGGGTAGTATAGAACTATTACTTAATATAAAAAAGCAAATGACACCTTGGTAAATTTGACAATTTTATAAAACTTTCTATGCTCCATTCAAGTCGGAATTAGTTTGTCCTACTCTTGTATTTGTCTTGCTGTACTTATACACTACACCTTGCATTATAACTGTATATATCTCCAGTTACCCCCATGTCTCTAAGCTCTCTGACCACAGGAATTATATCATTCAAATTTTCAGACTAGTTTTGCTTCCCACTCAGTGATCATTAACACTAAGTGAAAGGATAACCAGGGATTTCTCAAGAATATTATCTTTAAGATTTTCACATGAAAATCCCTCCAAATCAGTATCTTTTAAATACCAAAGAAAGAATAAACAGTACACTAAACAGTGATAGCAGTCTTAATCTTTAAACTGTCATCATATTAGGTATTTTTAACAATCAATGAAATAAAAGAAGGAAATAAGCATTTATTAAGTGCCTACTACATGCCAGGTACTATACTAAGTGCTTCCATAAATATTTCATTTGATCCTCACAATAACTCTCAGAGATTAAATACTGTTATTACCCTCATTTTAAAGTTGAGGAAACTAAGGCAAAAACAAGTTAAGTGACTTGCTCTGGATTATGTAGCTAGTAAGTATCTGAAGTGGAATAAGAACTTTCTGACTCCAGACCCAGTCATCTATCTACTGTGACACTTCGCTGCCTTGTTAAGTTTTATGTTTATTTGGAGGGCAAAATCAGACTTATCTGTCCATTAAAAAAAAAAAGATAAAATTCAAATAAAGGGAAGAGCCTGCCAGGGAAATTCAGAGGGGAACATCTTAGATTCCTTGCCTGCCTAAGGCAACGACTGTATCTCACTCCCTCCTGCAACTCCACCTCCAAAAACCATCTCATCTTAACATGCTCCCATGTGGATACCTCCCTTCCCACTTTACTTTTCAACTTTTTAGCCACACACTGCTCTCTGCAGAGGCCAAATCCTAGAAATGATTACCTACCTGAACTCATTCTACAATGATTAACTAACTCCTACACTATAATAATCTCCCCATACCAGTGATTCTGAATCTCTAGCTGTCACAATTCAAACCTCAGTTCTCCATTTTCCATTGCAGCTTCCAATTCTTGTCCCTCAACCCAACCCTCTTCCACAACATACCACCAAGCTCTTTGAAATGCCTGCTCCACAGATACCAAACTTGGTTTCATCTTAATTTTTTTCCTTTCTAGTCCTTCCATCATCTTGCAATGACTGACACCTGGCTCCTTCTGATGACATAGCATCCCTGACAACCTTTCCCAGCACTGATTACATTTTCACTCATACCTCCAATTTACTAGTCAAGAGTGGAAACTAGAATACTCCTAGCTCCCCAATACTAAGATTACAAAACCTCTTCCTCTTTTGTGATTTATTCAATCCATATTTACCAAACAATCAAGAGTCTGGTAACTGTTACCAACCTAATTCAAAGCCACTCTCTTTCTTTCTTATGAGAGTATAGTACCTAGCTCAGTCTTTCTATCCTCCCCAAATCCTTCCTTCTTACTAAAGAACATCACTATACATACAAATACTCCCACAAAGATCCTAAACTTCCAGTTCCTCAACTTACTCATTTAACCTACTTTGACCTACTCCTCCACCCCACCTTCTATCCTATCATCTGCTCCAAACACTCCTACTCATTAGCTCCTGAACAAAGGTGGAGAAAATAATGAAACTAAATGATTTAATTATGTTATTAATCTTAACTGGGTCCTCATGATGCCAGGGCCTGCTACCCCTCCCTAATTGATTCTCACTATCTCATTTATCACCATGGCACCTTTTCCAAATCTTTCCATCCTTCTTCAAACCTTTCATGGCTTGCTACCCCCACCATCTCAACTAAGAACTTTACCTCATATTTCACTAAAAAGCATAAGGTCATGTTCCTACTTTGGGGTTCACTCAGTCATTTATTCACTATTAAAAAAACTGTAATAGCTTTTCATACAGCAGGTTTGGTAGATAACTCCCTTTAAGACTCTATCACTGTCCTTCACTCTTGCCTCAGATAAAAAGGTAGTCCTTCTTGTCAAGGTAAATACTTCTAGATTAGAATACTCTCCTGATACAACTCTGTTGCAAGCTCAAACTCAAAAGTTCATATATTTTGAATAAAAATTTAATCCTAAAAGAATATGAATGTTATTCATTCATAAAAGAAAATAAAAGCATAAAATATGTTAACATTAAATAAATTCTTCCGTCCTGTCACATCTCCAGCAGATTATCTGTAGTAGATAGTAGAGAATATTCCTATTCTTTTACCTTCACTCTCTCACTGTGTACTGGCTATTCCTCTATCACCTACAAATATTCCCATGTCTCTGTCCTCCTTAAAAAATACCCCTCATTTAGAGATATAAACTACAAAGAATAGAAACTAGCATTAAGAGGGATCACACTCCATCCACTCACACTGACTATAGTCTATGTTTCCTTCCTTTTGTGACTATATTCCTTGAGAAAGCTGTTTATACCAGGTACTTCTACTTATTTTCCTTTCATTCTTCTTGTCTCTCTGAAATTCTGTTTCCAACTTCATCATTCAACTAAAATTGCTCTCTCCAAAATCACCAATGATCTCTTAATTGACAAATCTAATAGCCTTTTCATCCTTAACCTCTCTACTAGATCTGGCACCGCCAATCACCCTCTCCTCCTTGATGCTCTCTTCTCTAGGTTTTTGTAACACTGTTCTCTCCTAATTTCCCCCTTACATATTTAACCATTGCTCAGGCTCCTCTGTTTAGATTCATTCAGATCTTACCCACAAACTGTGGGTGTCCCCCAAGGCTCTATTCTTAGTCCTATTCTCTTCTATAGTATTTTTTTTGATGATCTCATCAACTCCTATTGTAGATTCAAATGTCAACTGTATGTTGATGACTCTCAGATCCACTTACTCACTCTAACTTCTCTTAACCTCTAGTCTCGTCTCCAACTGCTCACCAAACATTTCATTTCATGGTCATCTTAAACTCAACTTAACGAAAACTGAACTCATTATCTTTCTCCCCAAATTCTCCTCCTTCTTAACTTCCCTATTATTGTTGAGGACACTACCATCCTCCTAGTCACCCAGGCTCTCACAGTAGATATCCCCCTCTATTCCTCACTCTCTCCCTTCCCTCATAGTAACTGGTTGCTGAGTGCTACTGATTCTTCAAACTTCAATACCTTCACAATATCTCTGGGATACATTCTCTCCTGTGGATGTGGAACTACTATAACCCTGGCACAAGCCCTCATCACTTCTTGTCTAGAACACCAAAATATTCTACTGGTTTGACTCTCTGCCTCAAGCATCTCTCCATTCAAGTCTATCTTCCCCTCAGACATCAAATTAATCTTCTTAATGTATAGGTCTGATCATGTAACCTTCTATTCAACAAATCTGATAAGCTCCCTATTACCTCCAAGGTCAAATATAAAATCTTGCTGGCATTTAAAGTCCTTCATAATTTGGCCCCTTCCTACCTTCCCAGTCTCCATTATGATCCAGGCACACTGACTTCCTCATTGTTCCTTGAACAAGATACTGAATCTCCCAAATATATGTAATTTCCCTGGCTAACTCTCCCTGGAGTACTTTCCTTTCTTACTGAGGTTTCTCTGGAGTCTCAGATAAAATCCTACAGTGCTCAAGGAACTTTTTCTGATTCTCATAAATACTGTTTATATCTCTCTGTTGAGTATCTCTATTTTATATATATATGTATATATATAATATATAATGTATATACTATATATCTATATCTACATAGATATATCTTGTTTGTATATAGTTGTTTGCATCTCCCACCCCCTCCTTCATTGGACTGTGAGCTCCATGAAAATAAAAACTTTTGTTTGCCTTTCTTTGTATCCTCAGTGTTTAGCACAGTTCCTGGCAAATAGTAGGTTCTTAATAGTTTGTTGATTTGAATAAATATCTAAAATTCAAAAAAAAACTGATATAAATCTCTAAGGGCAGTATCTATTATCTATGTGGTCAAAATAAATATACACATAATTTACATTTTCAGGAAACACAAATAGCACATAGATGTCTGAAAACCTGTAGGGCCTTAAACACAACTAAATAAATGCAAATTAAAAGAGCAGGTGAGTAAAAATAAATTAAACTGACAAAATCACATTGTCAGGGATGTTAGAAAAAAGGGAACATTCATATATACACTGCTGGTATCTAAGGAAATTGATGAAATCCTTTTGGAAAGCAATCTGTCAAGAAGTCAGAAGAATCATGAAGTTAATAATATTCTTTGATCTGCTAATCCTACTATTGGGAATGTGCCCCCCAAAATAAATTATTCACAACTCTATATATTAGTAAAAAAGAAAATTTACCTTTTGTTTTAAAAGACAATACCAAATAGGATAAAAAGTAAGTAAATTAGAAAGCTTGAGAAACTATGAGATAAAATTCAGTGATTATGAATATTTGAAAACAAAGCTTTATATAGGAACTTAATCTTAATTCTGTCCTTTATGGCCACTCTTTATTTTAGTCAATGATTTATATGAATTCACTTCTAAAAATGAGAATGTACAGTCTTTACCAGATAGTGTATAGTCAGTGCCTTTAATGTAATCTATTAATTCCCAGCATCTTTCATCCTTAACACGTGGAAGTCCATCAAAATTAGTTTTCCTGTATTCCAGTGTAAAATGATCAATCTTATTATCTTCCTCTGGCATCCTCCAAGCAACTGTTACACAATTGTCAGCTACCAGACACTCTACTGGATCTATTTCTGGAGCTTTAGGAACTGCAAGGAAAGAAAGAAAGAAAGAAACAGCTATTGTAATCTTAACCAAATATTTATGTTTATAAATTCAAACATTCATATTTTTATTCTAATTTTGAACTCTACAAGCAAATCCCATTAAGATAAATGACTATTCTGATTCCTTACATTATTAGAAAAAAAGATATTTTTGAAACCTGAATTGTTAAAAACACAAACAAAATGTTTCGCATAAAACCTAATTTTGAAAGACAATCCAGTTCCATGTCATTAAAGAAATGAATTATTTCAAGGAAATTAAAAATTATGAGTCCTAATATTCAAATATAAAGGAAATGAAATAATTCCATATCAATACATAAGCATAGTTATAAACCTTTTATTTTCAAGATTCACATACTGAATTTTTTTTAAACCCTTACCTTCCACCTTAGAATCAATATTATGCATTGGTTCCAAGGCAAAACAATGGAAGGGTAGGCAATGGGGGTTAAGTGACTTGCCCAGGGTCATGTAGCTAGGAAGTATCTGAGGCCAGATTTGAACCTAGGACCTCCCGTCTCTAGGCCTAGCTCTCAATCTACTGAGCTACCCAGCTGCCTGCACATACTGAATTTTAAGCAATATAAATTTCAATATAAATAGGTATAACATTTACATTAAAGGTAAAAAGTGAAAAAAATGGGTGATCTAGTTAGATGTCTCGGACAATTGGATTCAAGCAGTTTTATACTTCTAGCTTATTGTTGGCATAATACTATAATCAAGAACAAATAAAGATTAGGATGCAAAATATTCAGATTTAAAATGAAAGAAAAATGTAAAAATAATATGAAATAGATATCAAAACAAATAACTAAAATAACTTCACTGGTGCTTATTTTCTTTTTCTTTTTTTTTTTAATCCTTACCTTCGTCTTGGAATCAATACTGTGTATTGTTTCCAAGGCAGAAAAGTGGTACGGGCTAGGCAACTGGGCTCAAGTGACTTGCCAAGGGTCACACAACTTGGAAGTGTCTGAGGTCAGATTTGAACCTAGGACCTCCTATCTCTAGGCCTGGTTCTCAATCCACTGAGCCACCTGCTACCCCTCTGGTGCTTATTTTCCAAAGATGATGATTTAAAAAAAAAAGCATCAAGTTCAAGTTTTAAACTTATCTTTATATTTTTAATGCATTAGGATAGTTTCCAAAGTTATTTTGTGTGTCTAATCATTCTATAAACATTTACAAAAACAAGTCAAAAAAATTTCATCACCGATTAATAAGATGAAACCATAACAGGATATAATTATGTCAGCATCTCTTCAAACATCATAGAGAACATTGAATGAGCTAGAAGGTCCCCAACAAGCATACAAATATGCATCATTATTTGGAAGCAAAATGTTAGCAAGATAAAGCCCAAAAAGAAGTAATGTGTACACTGGGACGGGGAATAATGGTCAGTGAGACTACTAGACAGATAGGTGGGGGCCAAGAACCATATAGCTTTAAAAGCTAAGCATAGCAGTTTCTATGAGTCTCTAAAATCCTAAAAATAATAAGAAGACAGAGGAGTTAAGTAGAGGTGGCACATATTTAAACATGTGCTGAAGGAAAATCACTTTGGCAGAACTGTTGAGGATTGCCTGAAATAGAGAGAGGTTTGAGGTGCCTAAGTCAATTATGAATTCATTTCAATAATATAAAGGCAAAAGGTAATAAAGACCTGAATTAGGGTAGTAGATGGTGTGAAAAGAGGAAAGGAGTCAGAATCAAAAGATGTTATGAAGATGGAAAAAGCAAGATTTGACAACAATAATAGGGTATCTAGGGTAAGGAAGAATAAAAAGTAAAGGATAAAGCCAAAGATTATGAACTATAGACACTGGAAGAATAGTGGTTCATTCAAAAGAAACAGGGAAAGGGACAGTTAGGTGGCTCAGTGGACTGATAGTCAGGCCTAGAGATGGGAAGAGACCTGAGTTCAAATATGACTTCAGACACTTCCTAGCTGTATGGACCTGGGCAAGTCACTTGACTCCCAGTATTACTCTTCTGCATTGGAAACAATGCACAGAACTGATTCTAAGACAGAAGCTAAGGGTTTTTAAAAGAAGAAGAAAAAGAAAGAAGCAAGGACATATGGAATATGGAAGAGTTTAATGAAATACTTGTTTTAGATTTGCTGAGGTTAAGATATCTTTGAAATTCAATTTGCAACATTCAGTAGACAATTTGTAATGCAGGACTGAAATGCAGAGAAGAGACTAGAACTGAGTGTACAGATCTGAAATTCATTTGCATATGAAGTATAATTAAACTCATAAAAGCTGATGAAGTTACCAAGACAGTAATAACCATAATTATTGGGTATGTGGATGAGAAGCCAGGAAAGGACACTGACAAGGAGTGATCAAAGAAGTAGGAGGAGATCCAGGTGAAAGTAGAAGAGTAGCATTATTAAGGCCAAAAGAAGAGCAAGTCTCCAGAAGTGAGCAGTCAACATTATCAATGCAAGAGATAAGCAGAGGAAGATGAAAACTGAGAAAAGACATGCAGATGTTTTTTTTAAACTCTTACCTTCCCTCTTAGAATCAATACTGTGTATTGATTCCAAGGCAGAAGAGCAGTAAACAATGGGTGACTTGCCCAGGGTCACACAGCTAGGAAGTGTCTGAGACCAGATTATAACCCAGGACCTCCCATCTCTAGGCCTGACTCTCAATCCACTGAGTTGCCCAGCTGCCCCCTCAGTTTTAAATTAGATCATCACTAGTAACTTTGGAGGAAGTGGTTTACAAGGTCAAAGGCCAAATTGTAAAAGACTAAATAATGAAAGGAGATGAAAAGGATTTAGTGTGGACAACTTTTTCAAGGACTTTGGCTCAGAAAGGTTAGAGAGATGAGACTAGAATGAGATAGATGAGCACACTGAGAGGAGTAGGGCAGAAACCAGTTGATACAGTAAGGTTGAGGATTTTAAGTGGGGGATAGAATGACTGAAGACATGCAATCTGATGGAGAAGACAGGGATGAAATATGTGGGTAGAGGGGCATACTAAGATAATGTTGAAAGGTTCTAAGATGAAGAGAATGGAAGAAGAGGGAGGTATGATTCAATGGCCACAGTTTTTTTCAGTAAAGTATTAAGCAAAATCCTCAACTGAGATGGAGAAGTGTAGAAAACTTGAGGAGAGATAAGGTTTGAAATAGCTTCTGTGAAGAGATTAAGGATCAATTAGGGAGAAATAAAATATCTTCCTTACTGCAAAGAGTGCCAACTTGGGGCTTGGTAAAACGAATTTGTAATGTTTCAAATCAATATAGTTATGAGATTTTCTTTAGCTTTTCTTCAGCAACTCATGAATAGGAATGGAGAAGTCAGATGGTAGGCATAATTCAGGGTTGATGTTTAAAAAAAGAAAAGTGGCAACTCACAAAGGGACATTAAATTCTAGAAGAGATGAAAGTGTAGAATTGAAATGGATACCTATTCATCTGAGTTTGAAGAGGGAGGAAAGTGAAGTCAGAGAAGGGGTAAAGGCCTAAGAAAGTACCGAGGATAAGAGGGAATGGAAATCTTGATAAGGAGAAAGAAGAGGTGTAAGAGGGATAAAACTTATAAAGACAGGAGGAGTCAGATAAGGGAATACTAGGTTTTTAATTAGGTAAGTCAAACATTTATAATGTCAAGAATTAACTGTGAACATCCCTCTGGCTGAAGTAAAGAAGTAGATTATTTTTCTATTTTTTTCCCTATGTTTCAATTAGGAAATAGTATGTATTAGATATCTGATTGTACGATACATACAAATAGTGCTAGGGAAAGATATTTGTTGCCTTAAGTACAAAATATGTTCTTTAGTAATATATGTATACACATTGGATTATGTGGTATATAAAATTTAGATGGTAAATAAATATATCATGATATACAGCAATTATTTCATGTATATTGCCTTTGTCTTCCCAAAGAGACTACAAGCTCCTTAAACCATTTGAGCTGGGACTATGTTCTATATTCTTCCATATCATCCATTATGACAAGCACATAGTTGGCATTCATGAATTTGTGAACTGATTAAATTAAAAGATTTATATTAGCAAACTAGAGTTTAGATCCAAGTTTCTAAAGTTTAAAATTATTTAAGTTTGCTCATTTGCTTTCTAGATAGAATATGAGCTCCTTGAGAATAAGAACTGCTTCTTTTTTTGTCTTGTATCCCCAGCACCTGGACTAGTGTTTGGCATATAGCAGATGCTTAATGAATGATTACTTATTGATTAATTCAATCATAAGTAATCATTTTCTACTATTACTACTACTACACTATTAATAGTTAATGACCAGATAGTCCTTAAACACTTATAAAAGTCAATTCATTTAATACTTCTAACTCCAAAGAAGGAAAATAATACATGTATAATTGTTTCTATTTTGCAGTTCATAGAACTTGAAGCTGAAAGGAACATTAGAAATAATCTTTCTTCCTCGTTTTACAAATGATAAAACCAAGGCTCAGGAGGTTCAGTAATTTACCAGACCCCAGCTGGAGGAAGAGTCAAAATTCAAAATGAGATAACTCCAAATCTATGTTATTTTTCACTGTACCATGTAGTCTCTAATACTATCCAAAGTAACAAACTGTCAAAGTGTCTTAAAACAAAAACAGCTAGTCAACATTGGGTTCAGCTACTGAGACAGATCTACACAAAAACAACTTCATCTAATCAACCCCCCTAGCTAGATTAAAACACTTTTCAAGTTAATACACATTACTTTAGAAATAAAAACTCACTTCAAATTTCACTCCAATTTAAGAAAATAACCAAGGCTAGATTAAATTATTTAATTCCAAACTTAGTAGTATCAATTATTATATTTCTAAATCATCATCCATTAAACATTTATTTAAAACCATACCATTCCTATGCATTTAGTCCCAATTTTTTAATGGCTCTAGCTATGTCTGAGTACAGATTAGCATTTTAATAGGTCAATTAGTCAGAAAAATATTGCATTCAATAGCAGAGTGGGATAATTTAAAGGAAATTTTTTTCTTTACCTTCATCATTTTAAAATTAATACTCCATTAAAATACCATATTGTTCATTTTGCTAATACTTCCAGCTAGTGAAAGTAATTATAATATTCAAACAGCACTGTTTGCAACAAAAAAATTTTAAAGGGAGAAAATCTATTTAATATATGAACACCATAGTAATTTTGCATTTACCTGGCAGAAACTTCAAAGTCTGGAGCATCTGTCTTTCCTGAGAAAAATCCACCATTAGGTGAGTCATGTTATCACTGACCTTTGGTTTCAAAGAAAGGCGAAAAGCTGAAGCCATTGTGACTCTATTAAACACAAATGTAATGTGGTTAAAAAAGGAGGTGAAAGCATGGGAAATTATCAAATTAATTCATAAAATGAATAACTGGAAAGGTTTAATAATTTCTGAAGATGGTACCAATGATATGTTCAACTACAATGTGGTCTGAGATTTTTTCTAAATTATACAGAAAAACTGTAAAAGTTCTTTAGTGTGAGAAAAAATGAAAATTTATCAATGGTTTTGGAAACCTTCATTCAATATATATTTCTAAAATTACATGTATATTTAACAAAAAAATCAACATATAATTATATAAATTCATAATTTTATATTCCTTATAGAACTAATCATTATCCATTTACACATATATTCATACTAAAACCCCACAATGTCAATCCAAGTTTTTCCCAACTGCCAAAAATTATAATCAAAATAATTTATTTTATTCATACTCTGCCTTTTAATATCAGTTCACATGCAAATATGTCCTCAAAAAAGAAGATATACAGCCAGGTAAATAGAAATTAGAGAGTCTAGATAAAAGAGTGAAGTAATCAATAACCTTCATAGTATTGGTACTGCAGGGTACAACTACTTGATATTTCATTTAAGTATACTTTCACAAAATCACAAAATTTAAGTTAAAAGGGATCTTTATTGGCCATTTAATCCAACCCATATTCAAAGGAAATCCATACTATAACATACCCAGCATTTGGTCATGCTGCCTCTGGATTTAAGATCTCCAAGAAGGGGAAACACACCAGTCTATTCCACTTTTGAGACAGGTCTAATCATTAGGAAGTTTTTCCCAACAAACCAAATTTTCCCTCTTTGCAACTTCCACCCATTAGTGCTCCTCTGTCTGCCTTACAGGCCAAACAGAACAACTCTAATCCCTCTTCCACATGATAGTACTTCAAATACTTGAACACATCAATTATGTCATCCTCCTCCTCTTAGTCTTCTCTTTTCCAAGCTGAATAATATCCTTAGTTCCTCCAGCAAAAAGTCCTATGACATGAACTCAGGCCATTCACCATGCTGGTTGGCCTCTTCTGGACACTATCCAGCTTCTCCAGGTTGTTCTTAAATTGTGGACCCCAAAGCTGAACACTATATTCTAGATGTGTTCTGACTATGATAAAATTTACAAAATTTGCAAAATGCCTGTACAGGTGTATTTAAAAAGCTTCTCTACAATCCATTTTCAAAATGAGTTTTAGATGGTAACCTAATTTCTATGCATTTGTTTTTTAATGAATAGGACACGATAAAATAGTTCCCCTCTGACAGATATCGACTATATAAACCTGAACAAGTCCCTTAAATTTTTGGTGGATCCAACAACACTATAAGGCTGTAAATTGCAGAATAATAGACAATCTGCATTGGTAGAGGGAATTCCCTTCCCCAGATCCTCTTTCAGGAATGAAACCAAAAAGTGTGGCTAAAAAAAGAAATAGAAGTAATGCACTGCTTAAATGTTTTCATTTTGACTAAAAAAAAAAAAACCACACACACAGAAAACTTTCTAAATGTCACATTTCTCCCTAAAATGTTAATGTTTCTGCCCATATTAAATTGCTACATGCAATGAGCATAGGAAACTATAGCCAGACTGAAATCAGGGAAGGCTAACCCTTTCAATCAATCATGAATAAGAGATGCACACATAACTGAAGGAAGAAGGTACACACTTAACCAATTAGATCAACAGAATCAACCTTTGCAATTAAGAGATATCTCAACCTTGTTGCTCTTACATTATTTAATTTCAAATTAAACAGTTTTTTAAACAGAACAATCTGCACACCAAAAAGAGGACCCTTGGATTCAAATATAATCTCAGGTTCCTGATAAGGACCATTTCAATAGACTGGAATTCTAGTACACAGCTCTCATATTGGGTTAAGTCATATGTAGACAATTTTGTATTTTTGAGGCACTTTTGACATCTAAAAGAATCCTAGACAAAGCAAAGCAAATGCTTGTTGAATAAACTAAGACTGTTAAATAATTTATTGTTTTCATTGGCCTTATAAAATTTAACACAAACAAGATTGGAATTTCAGTTTAAAAAGCTGAGGTACAATGAGGTATTTTAAAACTTTTCATACATTTTAAAAGGCAATAAGCCTTACATAAATCCACATCTATCAATCTGTGACATCTAGGAAAATAACCAATATTAATGTTTTTGAAATAATTTCTTTAAAAGGTACACTGAATTTGTTATTCAGTCATTTCAATTCATGAGGACTCCATTTGGTATTTTCTTGGCAAAGATACTAGAGTAGTTTTCCATTTCTTTCTTCAACTCATTCATTTTACAGATGAAGAAACTGAGGCAAACAGTGTTAACTGACTTGTCCAGAGTCACACAGCTAGTAAATGTCTGAGGCTAGATTTCCTAACTCAAGCTGTGTTCTATCCATTGTGCTCCTTGGAGGGCAGACACCAAACTCTTTTCTGAGTTTTTTTTTTTTTAAAGAAGACTGGAATCTGAACTTTCCATCAATCTCTTCACTGTTCATCAGCAGCTCTGCTTAAATGAACTCTACAGAACATCATGCCCCCCATTTCTAGCTTCCTTTTTGTGTGTTGTCTTCCTTCAATTAAATTGTAAGCTCCTTGAGAGCAGAGAGCTTTCTTTTTTAATTTATATCCCTAGCTATTAGCATAATGCCTGGCACACAATAGGAACATAATATTTATTGAATTGAATTTGTTTTTATTGATGGTAAGAAATATATCTTCTTGTACTCCCTTGTTCACTGTAAACTAAATAATCTGTCTACCTTTCCTGCATAGAGTGTCAGCTGAAGAAGAAAGGCATAATGTTCTTAAATTCTTCATAACCCTTAAATAAAACTGCCTCCTTTGGAAAAACATACATTTATTATTAGTCAGAGAGATAATGTTTAGATTGGATATAGTAAAAGCACTTATAGTATCCTCCCATTTTCCCCTTATCCTATATACCCCTCTGTTATTATAAACACTGGAAAAGTTCATTCATCATCTGCCTCTCATCTTCTCAGTCCACACACCTGACACATTCTTCCATAAAACCTATCTCTGCCTGATTCATACCTCTTTCCCTGGAGGAAATCATATGCTATTTTCACTGTCTGTTTAGGATGTTTTGGTATAGTAAAACTATAGCAACAAATCTGGATAAAACACTGATGTTTTCTAAGGGAAAGCATTTTGGAAATAAAACAAAGAAAATGAGAGATTAGTAGGAACTAGTGATCTGAAGAAGTTAGATCATCTCAAAATCTATCAGTCATCCCAATTAAGTTAATAACTGATAGCTCATCGGACAAAAAACCGAAATAGGAAATGGATGACTGTTCAACTTTCAAACAGAAAAAGAAAAGGAATCAGTTTTTTTTGCTAGTGTTGATATACTACAGAGGTATACAGGGGAAAATTGTGCTCTCCATCACACCACTCAGTCAATAAGAGCTGAACTCTAAGCCAGGCTTAGGTTTTTTCAAATGGTTTTACTAATGAAAACTCACTCATAAATATGCCACAAGCAAACAAAATAAGACAGTGAGAAATGGATTAGTGGCGAAGACTTCCAAAGGGCTAAAGACATAAATTCTAGAGAATGTGCGATGGATGTATTTTTTTTTTCCAATAATTGAAGGCAGGGATAAGTACAGGGGTTAACAGGCTAAGCACACTATTTGTGAGGTATGGAAAATAGGCAACAACTATGAGGAGAAAGGGGAGAGGAAAAGGAGAAAGGAAGAAGTAGGAAGTAAGGGAGAGAAAATGGAAAGAGAGATATGCTCCTGAATGAGATAAGACTGGAGGTAGCTCCTTTTATTATTATTGCCCTCAACTTGATTTTCTTATGGATGGCTGAGGCAGAGTATTAGAGATCAGAAAATAAGTGTTGCCAGACACTGTATATATACCTTTGAGATGTTAGGAGATACCTGTGAGAAAGTAAAAGATGTAGAACAAAGTTGCACTTTTTAAATTTTATTTTTAAATTTATGACATAATTTAATTATTTGTCATAAATTAATTTATAAAACATAATGTAGTATATACAGTATAATTTAGTTTATTATGAAGTCATAGAATGCCAGTCTCTAAAGAATTAAAACTGCAGGTGAACCAAAGAGTAATTCAAAGTTTCAAAAGAAGATCCCTTAATTTCTCTAAGTTTCAGTTTCTTCCTTAACAAAATGGGGGAATTTTGAGGGTAGAACACTAAAACTGTGTGTGTGTGTGTGCATGCGCATGAGAGAGAGAAAAAGAGAGAGAGAGAGAGAGAGAGAGAGAGAGAGAGAGGGAGAGAGAGAGAGAGAGAGATCACAATGGGTTGTATGTTGGCTAGTTTTAATCAACTGCTTTTTACCCCCCTTTTTTTTTACTCTTTGTTCAAAGAAACTGGTTCTCTAAGAAGGGAAGCAAGCAGAAATACATTCAGGAATAAAAATGGTATTATTACTAAAAATTCAAAATAAAATAAAATGAGGTGGTTGGACTAGGTGAACTCTAAATCTATATCTTGTGTTTTTCTATCAGTTTGACCATCATAGATAACAACAATTAGAGCACAAAAATGAGATGCCAGGAAGACCTTATACCCAATCAGCTTGCTGGTAACTTTTTCATTTTATGTCACCAAGAAATGATGTATTCTAGGTACCTTACCATCTACCTTCTCATATACTGTGAGTGCAACCTTCATGAAATGTTGTAGCATCAGGAAAACTAACAGGTCGATGATTTTGGTCCTTTCCAAATAAAAAAAGTACTAGTAAAGCAATGGCTCATAGTCAAGTACTCTGTATGTCATTATTGTGAACACATGATTGCTAGAAACTCTTCTCAAATATAAAGTGACCATTCTTGGTCAATGTTGACACCTGAAAAACAGAATAACTAGTGTCTTTCATCCTTCTATCCTTGAATCTTTTGGCTGAAGTTGTCTCATGTATAGACTCAAGAATATCTAAGCTCTTACTGGCCCAAATCCTTCCTATCTATCTCCATTATCTTCTCACATATCATCATGTAAGTTAAAGCTCTTGACATCCTCAGAGTAGGCTTCAAAACAGCTTCCACATAGAATAAGGTTTCAAGGATCTGGGGTCAAACATCTCTTCCTCCTCTTTCCCCAATTCAGCATCTATTACTATGGAGTAGCCATAACTGTCCAAATGCTGTTTGTACTGTTGGGTTCTGCATCCAATGGCCATTCCTCAACTAAATTGGAGGCATTAGCACATCAGAGAGGAACAAGGCATGTATGTAAAAGAAACATCAATGTTCATTCTCAGGTTGTAGTCATAAAATTTGTCAGCATGAAGTTCAGGATAATCTTCAACTGTGAGGTAATGATATATTAAGGACAATAAATTCTGCAGTATAAGAGCTATTGATCAGATGGCCATTGCGAACTGACCACAGATCTTGGATCATGTAGAAAGAATATCCTAAAGCTCATGGCAATAATCATTAGAGGTCAGAAAACAAAATATCTTATCATGAGGAGTTAGGTGATAGAGTTTAGAACAAAATTCTCACAGAAAATCACATGGCTATTCTACAAATAGAGATAATGCTAGGAAAAAGGATACCAGAAAGGACTGAGTCTCTCATCAGGTCAGGGATGAGTGATAACTTCATCTATTTAAGCCTGGATTAATAGATTCTAAACCATTTTTGCATCATAAACCCTTTTGGCAGTCTAGCGAAACCTTCTGATACCTTCACAGAATATTTTTAAATGCATAAAAATAAAATACAGATAGTTACAAAGGAAATCAATTATATTAAAAACTTAACCAAAATATATATTTTTAAAGTTCTTAGACCTCAAGAATTCCTAACTTAAAAAGTCTATATAGCTTTTATTTCCTTCCAACAAACAAGTTCATTTTTAAATTAAGTCAAAAAAGTAATTCTGATAGAAATCTCCTCCTGGCTCTCACCATTTGATTTATACAAACACAATAAAAATATTAATACAAAAGTTAGAATAAAAATACTTGACAATACAATTATTTAAATAATTGTAAAGATCTAGAGGCTAATTTGTTCTCAATAGCATAAAAGAATATGTATCAAAAATTGAATTTCTCAATCAAAATTAATAAACATAATTTTGAAAATTCTTCCACATAGTCCTTCATTAGCAAATTAATCCCATTTCAATGGTGAAAAATATTTCATATCTTACAGATTGGTGGACATGTTTTAGAACAGCAATACTTTTCAAAGAATCCCATAATCCAAAGTAAAGGGATAAAAGGGAAGAGGGATAGAAAAAAGGGTAGGGAAGAAGGCACACATTTTAGGCTAATAATCATAATACAGTCAATTCTTGATCATTATCTAGAAGTAGTTGCACTGACTTCCCTACTTTCTACCAATATTCTCAAAATTATGTCATCTAAAGTTCCTACAAAACTTTAGTCTTATTAACATCCAGAATCCTAAGATTTCTATCAAATCCCTGGTTCTACCACCAAACTATCTATCTCCATTATCTTCTTAAGAGTACAAAAAAGTTGGTAAGGGAGAATCAAGAGAAGCAGTGGGTATTGAAAAATCAGTACAATATTAAAACTTTGAAGATTGTTCAAAATACTACATATTATCAAGATATCAAATTTAAAAATGAAAATAAATTCCAAAAACAAATATGAATGTAAAAAATAATTCACAATACTTCTCTTTATTAGAAAAAATAATCAAGAATTGATTGTATCAATGTTTGGCAAACATAATTGAAAATCATGTCAGAAATGAAATTCCTTGGGTGCTACATTTTTTTCCTTCAAACTACATTTTAAAGATGAAGAGGAAACAATAGCTAATCTAAGAGGATATGTAGATAGTGTCCTTCCTTCCCCACTCTACCACTAAATATTTTTATTTCAACCACTGAGGTTGTGATCCAAACAAAAAACTGAATTTCATTTCTGACTTTTAAGTCAATACTTTTTAAAAAATGGAATGTAGAGTATGTACCATACCTATCTTTGATCTGTCTGGCAGCCTTGGAGCAAGTCAGGGAGAAGAGAAAGAAGGCAGTTAGTGCTTTCATGCAATTTTCAAATGCAGTAACATGCAAGAAAAGTTAGAATACAAACTCTGCAGCAGCTTAGTTACCATTCACCAAAACCCAAGTTATCGGAACATTTTGAGAAAATATTCTTATAATCTTACATACCTTTGTTAATTAAATGTTAGAACTGTAGTAATACATTACCACCCAAATAAATCTGTTCAAAAGGAGGCCAGCAAACCACTTCAGACCAACTTCAGGTGACTGAACACTTTTCTTTCTTTACTTATTCATTTTTGGTTGAATTAACTAGATGTACTTTATATAAAAGCCAAGAGTGGGGAAGTTCATAAAGCCACTTATAATTTTGGTGCTTCAAGATCTCCATCTATTCAACCTCTTCCAAATTTATTCCTTCATAGCTTAGTATGGCTTCTATAAAGTAACCTAAATAAGAGCTTGAATTTCTTTCTTTCTCCCTGAAACTGGCAGTTATCCACAATATCTATCAGTAAATCATTAGCAATATCTTAAAAGGGAAAAGAAAGAACAAAATGTTTTGTAACCTTTCAGCAGACCAAAGCAAAAGGAAATGAGCAACAAACCAGAAAAGATAAGGAAAGTTTTAAAAAGTACAATGCTGGAAGAAAAGGACTGATACTGTCTGGGTCTAATTATACCTGCATTAGTAAAGGTATGTCTACCCTTGGGAGAAGTAATTAGAATTCTATGGAAAATGGACTCATGACTCAAAATCAGACCTAAATCTGATGCTTTTGCCTGTTGTCATACAAAACTACTGCCTTCAGAAGTGTTGACTCTCCATTTTATACCACTCTTTTAAAATCTTTTCCTTACACCATCACCCTTCAACCTTATTATTCCTAACTCCCCTTCTCTTACTCTATAATCTGGACAATTGGCCTTCCTGCTATCCCTCCCAGAGGGCAACCTGTATCCTTTTTCTGCCCCTTTATTGTCCTCAATACCCAGAATTTTATTCCCACCTCACCTCTGCATCTCTTGTTTACTTGTTTACTTCACTTGTTTACTTCAACTCTCTGTTTAAATGATGCCTACTTCATGAAAGCACTTCCTGAACTCTTCCCCATCAAAATTATTTGGTATTTATTTTATTTATAATTATACATGTGTGTGCATATGTGTATTTTTAACCTAATAAAATGTATGCTCTTTGAAAGTAAGGTCTATCTTATTTTTTCTTTGTATTCACAGAACCTAGTATAGTGCCTGGCACCTAGTACTTAATAAATGCTTATGGATACTAATTTTTTCCTCTCTTTAGAAAAATTGTTATTCTAGGCACTATGTTAAGGGAGGAAATTTGTATAATGTATAATATTATACATTATATAATGTAAAAAATAAATTAAAATGCATAATATAAAGACAAAATATATTAATAAAACTTTATTTTAAAAGTAAATGTTCACTGATTCTGGACAACCACCATTTTATATTACAACATAAGGAACTTAAGCCATCTGGAGATAAAGTACAAGGATGATGATATAGACATACTGAAGAATTAGCAAGGTTAATCTAAATGTTCTCTATTTTTTAATACTCTAGGTTAAAACATTTCAATTAAAATAAGCATATTCATCAAATCAAATGGCAGTTTCATATATCATGTGGATCAAGATTCAAGCTAAGTGTGTACATTTTCAAGTGATGTTATTTGAATCAGAGATAGCAGCTTATTCTCAGAGATGATTCATGTATAACAGACCAAACACTGTATGCCTTATTAAATTATAGGATATTGTGCATTAACATTTTATTTAACTAAAATAATGACAACGTATGATATAGTACACTAAACACAAGGACAGAAATTAAATAATCCATCTCTCTCCAACCCTCAGTATATAGAAAACTGAGGCCCAAAATGGTCAAATAATTTGCAAGATAATAGAATAAGATGATTCTTAGAGTAGTCCCTTGAACCAACAAGTAATAAGTCCCATAAACCTTTTATTTATTAAAAAATGCAAGAAAAAAAAGCAACCAGGACATTAACAACTGTGTAGGAAGAGAAGAGCCAGCAGTGAAAAGCCACTCTTCCATGCAAGACAGATGGAGAGGCAGGGAAGAGTGGAAACAGACAAATCAGCTCTAATCATTCCTTTGTGGAGTTTCCATTAGAAAGGATGTCAGTGGGGTATCTCTAATAGTCAATTCTGAATAGTCTATGAAATTATTCAGCCTCTCTGACCTAGATAGGAAAAAAATGCCAAGAAGAGGTCTTTTCCTATTGAATATCATTCTCTAAGACTTTTCATTCATGAAGGAAGTAGAGTGGTATATAGTGGGAGATGTTATTTTCTGGCTGGGGCAGGGAGGTAGAGGTGGAGAAAAACATAGTATAGAGGCTTAATATAAAGTTCTCTGATGATAGGAAAGGGGCAAATGACAAGAAGGTCAACAGAATTGAGGATAAGCCACATCTGGACAGAATAGACAACTCAAGAAAGTATCTTTTCCCAATAAAGAATCCATCTTACCGCATAAGAGAAAAAGCATATTGGTCCTTAGGAGCAGTCAATGTCCAAGGCAGACATGGTGACATTAGTCCAAAAATAGTATATACTAGAAGCAGTTAGGCAGCACAGTGGAAGGAGCCCCAGGCTTGGAGTCAGGAGGACCTGTATTCAAATCTGACCTTATTTGCATAGCCTTAGCTCTTATGTTTTAAGAATTGCTACTATGACCAAAAAAGTACGTTTGGGTTTTTTTTTTTTAAGTAGAATATACTGGCCTTAGTATGGACAGAAATTAATAGAATGATATAGTGTAAGTCTGGGTCCTGGGACTTGTGTATGTCCCTCATACCACAATTCCTCCTTTATAACTAAAGATTAAAAATGAGTCATCAGGAAAAAATGTTCTTCAAAATATACACAAAACTAAATAACAAAAAATGAAGAGAATATCAGACATGATTTGCCATTACACCAAAAGATCAATGAGTCAAAATAAAGAACAGAACTTCTGTGCTCTAGAAGCCCTATCTTATATGAGGTACAGAGAAAGAATAAAGAAAATTAGTTAGTAAAAGTCCCTTTTAGCTCTAAAATTTATAATCCATCAAGAGGAGACACAATTTCAGGAAAAAAAGCCAGGAAGAAATTTGAAATAAGAAAAAAGAAGTAGTAAATTAATACTGCTTGGAAAGGAACATCATAAATGAATATTACTCAATTTAAAAAATAGATCAGAGGGTGAAGATGGTACATATAACAAGAATTCTAAAACATACTCTTATCTGGCATGAAAAAAGTAAAAACAGGAAAAAAAGATGTTTAATAAGGAAAAGTGAGAATGTAATTCAAATAAATTTAAGAAATCTGGGTTAGGAAAGGGAAATGGGGGGGGGGGAAGGAAGTACAAAACAACCACTTGGAAAATGATGATTAAATAAGTATAAGCAAACACAATAGAAAAAGCCAACCACAGAGGGGAAAATCAATATAAAATGGGATTGGGTTGGTTGGTTGGGGGTTTTTTTTGGAGAGGTCAGTGTCTAGACCTTAAATTTCATCAACGTGAAAACACTTTCCATTAAGACATACTAGCTAACTCCTCTGTGACTTGCCCGTGGCCATACAGCTACATATGTTTCAGAGGAAGGACTTGAAACAAGATCTTCCTATGTTAATAGTAGTCCACACATCTTAAATTAAATGAAGAAAAACAGAAATCTAACAATTTTAACTTTAAATATGAATATATCAAAGTCCTCAATGAGAAAATTGTATAGTGGGTACGAAAATAAAACTTTACAACTTGTTGTAAGCATGAATCATTTTTTAAAAGACCTACACAAAAATAAAATGAGGAGCTAAAACAAAAATTCCTATATTCTTCAAGTATTTCTTTTTAAAAGCAGTGTTAACAATCATGACTTCAGACAAGGCAACAAAAAATGTATAACGTGAAGAAGCTTAATAAGTAAAGAAACTACAATATGCTTAAAGGCATGATAGCTAATGAAATAAATTATTTACATGGGCATGTACACACATACACACAAATAAAACAGTGTCTAAATTCATAAAAGAAAAGCTAAATTAAATTATCAAAATCCTGGAACCTAGTTTTTTTTTAAGAAAACAATTTATTGAATGAAGAAATGCTTAAAAAAAACACCTATGTAAGTCACCAAGAACAAATCATACAACTGAATATAAAGATGTCAAAGACAGAGCAGTAAAATAAGCCTTGAGATCAGACGGAGTTACTTGAAGCATCTGTTTCTCAAAAGACACCAAAATGAAATTTTTATAGCATAAAACTTTTCTCATTATGACTGCTATTTCTATAACCAAACACTTCCAATCTGTTAAGAAATCACATACCACCTTCAGTGCCATTTGACTCTCTGTTTAATGTATTAATAAAACATAGATCTATGGGTGTGGAACGCTGCATATGATGTCAGTCTTTTTTAACATGCTGTTTAGTTATTCTGAACTTTCTTCTTCTCTTTTAAGTATTTTAAAGTACGACTTTCTGAGGTGCAGAGGGGAAGGATATAGTCAGAAATGTAGATGATGTAAAAACAAAAGATTTTAATTAAACATTTGTGCAGTTTTGGGGCTCTTTGATTCTGCCCATATTTTCCAAAAGTTTGCCATCTTCCCCTATTTGCTGTTATTCTGGCATTTAGTTGTGTCTGAGTCTACATGACCTCACTTTTCATAGCAAAGATACTAGAGTGGTAGTTTACCATTTCCTTGTCCAACTTATTTTGCAGATAAGGAAACCAAGGCAAACAGGTTAAAGTGACTTGCCCTGGGTCACATACCCAGGAGTATCTAAAGCCAGATTTGAATTCAGATCTTCCATTCTCCAAGTCCAGTGCTCTATTGGCTGTGCCACCTTGCTGCCCTTTCTTCCCCTTTTGTCTATTTTTTAAAAATCATAGAATTTAGAGCTAGAATGGACTTTAAAGATTTAGTCCAACATCCTTAATTTTAAACTGAGAAATCTGAGCCCCAGTAACTAAGTGAAGGTCACCAAAACTTGTGAGTGGATGAAGTAGAATTAAACCCAGGTATGTTCTCATTCCTACTTCAAAGTACTTTCCATTACACTTTGAACTCCAAACTGGAAAGTCAGCATCTTTCCTAAGAATATAATTAAATATTAATGTCAGGGCTAATAACAAGAATATGAAGATGACATTTAATCAACAAATACATTTTACTCAGACATATTTACTCCTGCTTTTGTCAACTTCATTTTTTAAACTCAAATCTGTTTCATTTGTGTAGTAAGTAAATGCTGTTTTGGAAATTTGAATGACAGCATCATCTTGAACTTTAAATACCAGTTCATAGATGACAATACTGTTCTTTTAAGAATGATAGCAGGAAGAAGAAAATTCCAAATGACTATGCTAATTCTTTTCCAACAATGTAAAAAAATCAATGCTATGAAAGATGGCATATAGAACACATGTTGCATGTCAAATCACCTAGCCCAATGGCTTTATTTTACAAATGATGAGATCTAGTCCTAGTTTAAGTGGCTTATTTGCTCAAGTTTTGAAGTACCATAACTGGATTCTATTTCCTGATTCCTAACCCATTATTCTTGTGTAAAAACATTTCCCAGGGTGAAAATTTGAAAGATGTGGATTGTGTATAAAAAGTAAGACTGTAAGCAACTGAAAATTTTAAATAAATTGAAGACTGATGTCACAATACTAGCCTGACTAGAGTATTATCATTATGACACTGGTCAGTCTGGAAACACTAATGAAAAAATTTGTTGATGGTGGGATCCAAAGGTCACTAAGAAAATCTCACTATTAAAAAAATCTCAATTTTTTCAATATAAAATGGGGATTCTTTTTACTCAATGGTCATGTAAGATATGCAGAATGTGGATAGGTTGAAAAATCAAGAGACTAAATTTTTGCACTTGTCCATAAGGTTAAGTACAACTGAAATAAATTCATAATAAAATAATGATTAGCAAATTATAATTCTAAACATTAAACTATACTAAAGACCTGGTTAAAATCAATTTGGATAAAGGGAAATTTGAAAAGAAAGTTATTTTATTTTCAAATATTTCTAGTAAGTCCAATCTAGTTTAAAAAAATAAAACCCTTACTTTCCATTTTAGATTCAATACTATGTATTTGTTCAAAGACACAAGCCACAAGGGTGAAGCAATGGAAATAAAGTCACAAAGTCACAAAGCTAAGAAGATTCTGAGACCATATTTGATCATAGGACCTCTCATCTCTAGTCCTAGCTCTTTATTTGCTGAACCACCTAGTTGCTCCCAACCTAGTTTTAAAATATATGTGAGGGGGCAGCTGAGTAGCTTAGTGGATTGAGAGCCAAGTCTAGAGATGGGAGGTCCTAGGTTCAAATATGACCTCAGATACTTCCTAGCTGTGTGACCCTGGGCAAGTCACTTGACCTCCATTGCCTAGCCCTTACCACTCTTCTGCCTTGGAACCAATACATAGTATTGATTCCAAGATGGAAGGTAAGGGTTTTTAAAAATTAAATAAATAAAATATATGTGATAATTTAAAATTATTGACTCAAAACACCAAATGTCTAGTTCTTTGTATATGGTTCTCTTACTTGTCTATAATATAAACAGATACAAAGCTTTATTTATCCTGAAAATGCAGGAGAATAAGCTTTTCTTGGGAATTTTCCAGGGAACAAGCCTATCTATTCCTTTAAATACTAGGATTTTCCAACTATTTGAAGGTAGGAGGGGATTTTTCTAAAAATGTTACATATTTCTCTGTCTTTTAAATATAGAATACTAAACAATATTAACTTCTTTTGACTCAGGAATATCATTATAAACACTATTGCACTTCTATGCAACAAAGTTATGACCTGCAGGAGCTTCTGAGGCATGGGAGACCACTTGCCATGACACAAAAAGTTCTAAACTCCTGTGCTTTTTAAAAGCTCTCTTCTCTCCTTTGTATATATAGTTTCCTTCTTCTTGTCAAGATAACTGCTATAATTTTTTTAATACTGTAAATGGGCCCACCTTTATTCTCTCTTACCCCATTAATTTGCTTCTAATTGGTTCAGGAATATGAAATCAGATAACCAAGATCATTAGTCTTAAGTATCAAAGAACAGGTTCTAGGAATTTCTATTACAAGTATCTGAGCTTTAGTAGAATTCTATTTTGACTATTATGAGACCCTTTCCCCTTCCTTCTAGACTCTTGGCTATAGTTAAAGTAACCAGTTAAGTGATCCCAAAACAAGAAAGTTGTTTTACAAAATTGAGTCCTTAACATTTTTTTTATTTCTTTTTAATTCTTTTTTTCAACAAGTTCTTTCTTCATTAATAAGAAGCTAAACTTGAGTCCAACTCCTCTCCTATTTAAAAAGTTAATAACACATAAATAAAAATAATTCCCTTAAAAAAGGTAGTGCTTCTACTTTGAAAAATAAGACTTGCTTTTTATATCTTCATATTAAAGGACAGCAAAAGAATGAAAAAAGTGGTTAAAATGATAGAGGTAAATCACCATATAATTGTTTTAAAAGATTTGTTTTGTTAAAGCAGTAGAGTGGGATTATAAAATGTGACATTACACATCCCTCTATACAAGATCCTCATATCTTATAATTCTTTCCAGCATTGTAAATATACATGTTAGTACAGTTAATCATTTCTCTCAAGAAGTATTTGTCTTCTCTGTTATTCTTCTTTGTTAGAGTGGTCACATTTAAACAGTGATAAATATTCACTATTTAAAATGTTTTTCTTTACAAAAAGACTTTTTTAGCCCCAACATTCACTGAAAATTCACTTTAAAGAATAAGTTGTCATGCTGGATAGTATATGTGATTTTTCCTTAATCTGATGCTACTCATTAAATGTTGGCATACAAAGAAAAATTACTGAATAAGCATCAAACTCAAATATGGGAGTTCTTGATAAGAGAGACTAATATATTTATCAGATTTGGAATTTACTAATGGAGTAATTTAATAGATTGTCTATCCTTTTAATCACTTGCTTCTGAATGTGATATAAGAACCAACAGAGTAAAACTACCCAAATTGGAATTCTGGAATTTGTAACATAAAGATTAGATAAAATATACTGGAATGCTTATTGGTTTTTTTTAAAGAATTATTAAAAATATGCCTTAAATAGTATCTGCATATTTTAATAAAGTCTATGAATTTAGTCACATTGTTATTCCAATAGTTCACAGTGGTAAAGTATTAATACATATCAAGTACATCATAGCAAACATTCTCTTATCAACTTACAAAGAATTCCAAACTAAAATTTCAAAGCTATTAGTTAACAGTTATTTTCCACTTTTTTAGTTATGCTGTTTGTGTAGCACAAAGTTGTGTTGCTATTCTGACAAGTGCACCTAAAATAAACCACCAATAGAGGCATTCAGTAAAAAGTAACTTTACCAGTCACCTGAAATTTTAAGTATCAAAGTAAAATAAAATTATATAATTGTCCATGACTCCAGAGAATTATTCTGCTTTGGGAAAAGCACATAACGTTCTACTTATCAAGAAATCCCAAGTTTCACAGTGGTTTTTATTTTTAGGTATTAGTGATAAAAGATCCAGTTCAAAACTGGTGGGGAAAGAATCAAATTTCTACATTTATTTTTCTATAATAGGTCAGTTTTAAAATTCTGTGTTCTTTCTTACCTTTGAAAATTCTTCTGGTTCCTTTATGTCTAGTGACCTTGAAGCAAATTCTAGTAGCTCTTCAGAATTCTCCAGAGCATTATTGCATTGACTAAGCTGACTCTATATATAGAGCAAAAAAAGTTAAGTCAATGAGATATTTCTATCATCACATGAGAGTTTTAATTATTCATCATACTTCAATAAAACTCTAGGCATTTTTATCAGTACAATACATCTTGTATCATTTTAGGGGTTCATTCAAAAAAATTACCCAGGAACATCTTAAACACTCTACAAATGATGAAAACTTTAATGAAATTATAATAGTGTTTAGAATTAAACACTAATACATTTACAACTTGGCTACAGTGATGCTTTATCTCCACATAAATAAATATAAAACTTTTTTCATCTTTTATTACACTTTTTAAAAACCATACAATGCTTATTACACAGTTTAAACTTAGTTATTTAATGAGGCAATAGAATATAGTAAAAAAGGCTTTGGACTTAAAATCAAGCAGCCTAAGTTTGAGAATCAGTTCTGGAACATACTAGCTATGAGCCCATATGCTCAGAGAAGTTTGCCTATTTTAATCTATTAAATTTGAACAATAATGGCCCTATAATGCTCCATAAATTTGCTCTGAGGGTTTTTTAGATAATATGCATGAAAATGATTTAAAAGCCACTAAGGACTATATAAACTTTTTAGATGTCTATGAAACTATTGCCTACAAGGTCTCTCTAATCCTTGAAATTGTATTTCCATTCCAATCGCTCTGCTGAAACTGCTTTTCCAAGGTCATATACCAATGACCTACTAAATGACAAATTCAATGTCATTTTCAAAGTCTTAATCTTGTTTGACCCTTTTCCAAATATGACACTATTTACACTCTTTCCTTCCTGACATTCTCTCTTTTCTTGGTTTCCAAAGCACTGCTTTGTTCTGGTTATTCTTTTGCCTCTCACATGAGGTTCTTTATCAGTTCCTGTTGCTGAGTTCCTCTTTCACCTACCATTCCCTAATCTAGGCATCATTAAAGGTTCTGTTCTTGTGCTTTTTCTTTCCTCTCTTTACAACATCTATCCAGCAAGCTTGTCCACTCAAAATCAATTGCGACCTTTATGTGGATGACTCCAAGATTTTTCTCTACACCTCCACTCTCCCCAAGCCCCAATTTAATATTTCCAAATACCTGAGGGTCAATTCTACATGTATGTCTCATAAACAATTCAAAATCAACATGTTCAAATATGAATTTATCGACTTTCATCCAAAATCTGCTCCTTTTCTCCTCACCTATTTCTGTTGATAGTCTAATTCTTAGAATCTGACTCTTTTTCCTACTCCCCTAATATCCAATCATCTGCCAAATTCTGCAAACTCTACCTCCAAAAAATTTGCCATATATATCTTCTTTTCAATGTCATTATTGTCACTTTAGTTCAGACTCTGGTAAAATCTTGAGACTATTGTAATACCCTAACTGATTGTTCTCTTTTTACTTTTCCCTCTACTCTAAGTCAAGCTTCACACTGTTAGCAAAGTAATCTACCTAACAGAAAGGGGTATGATTAGGTTACACTCTAAGAAATGAGTTATATGTGTCTTCTTTCAGTGCATGTGGAATATGATAATTTGTATTGCATAACAGGATCTGGTATCACCTATATCAGACTATTTACTGCCTCAAGGGAGGAGGGGGGAGAGAATATGGATTGCAAGATGTCAGAAAATATTGTTAAAAATGATTTTAATATAATTGGAAAAATAAAAAATTTAAAATAACACTTATTTTCCTCCAATTACATGTAAAAATAATTTTTAACATTCTTTTAAATTTTTTATGAGTTCTACATTTTAGAATGTAGTCTTTCCTCCTACCCACCCTGAAATGGTAAGCAATCTGATATAGATTTTACATGTGCAATTATGTAAAATATTTTTCCATATTAGTCATATTGTGAAAGACATGAATCAAAAAAGAAAAGGAAATTAAGTGAAAGTGAAATATAGTATCTTTTGGTCTTTATTCAGTTTCCATCAGTTCTTTCTCTGGATCAGATGGCATTTTTCATATCTTTGAGAATGTCTTTGGATCACTGTATTGTTGAGAATAGCTAAGTCTTTCATAGTTGTTCATCATATAATATTGCTGTTACTGTCTATAATATTCTTCTGGTTCTGCTTACTTTTGCTTTGTACCAGTTCATATAAATATTTCCAGGTTTTTATGAAATCATCCTGTTCATCATTTCTTATAGCTTATAATAATATTCCATAATTATATACCACAATTTGTTCAACCATTCCCTAATTATGGACATCAATTTCAATGGTATCAGTAGCAAAAGGTTGTTTTCTTTTCATTTGTAAACTATTTTATTAGATAAAGCCTCGTGGTTTGAATTAATCTGACTCCATAACTCCCACTGAATCATCCACAACCCAAGAATATCTTCTGATATTAACAGTAATATTCAACACTTTAATAACTACCAAAACATTGAACTATTACTAGTAATAATCACTAAATTTACATTTCCATGGCATGTAATCTTTTATTCCATATTTTCTCCATGCAGGGACTGCCCCAAATTTTGAGAAATTGTATGCATTTAAGCCAGCTCTGCAAAAGTAAATTTACCTTTCCTGCCTAAAATTCTTTGCTAATCTCCAATCTCACTTCTCCAATTGCCTTTTAGAAATCTCAAACTGAATGTTCAACAGACATATTCAACTCAATGTATCCAAAACATAAATCATCATCTTCTCTTCCTAAAGCCTCTCCCCCTCCTACTTTCCCTTTTATTATAAGGAGTAATACAATACTCCCAGGCTCACAGGCTTGTAATCTAGGCATCGTACTGGATTCCTCATTATCTCTCACACTCCATATACAATCTGTTGCAAAGGCCTATTGATTTCACATTTGCTTCTATCAAATATATACCCTTCTCTCCTCTGACACCACTACTACTCTTGTTCAAATCTTTATCACCTTACACCTAGATTACTACAATAGCCTATCTACTTGCCATCTGTTATAAGGAAGAAATAAGTTTGGTAGGCTTTGCAGAGGGCAGAGGCATGAGGTCAACAAGGAAAAGATTCTGGAATTCTGCAGGAAGGGTTAGGCTGTTCCTCAGAGACTGTTGGGTCTGGTGGTCTCTCTCTCTCTCTCTGGAAGTATCTGGAGTGTGGGGAGTGTGGCTGCTTATCTGGCTTAGTTCTGTTTTCTATCCTGCCTGCTGTCTTGTGTGCTGTATTTCCTTGGAGAAGAACTTGATGATGCTAAACTACTTCTCTGCAGTGACTGCAAGACCAGGTCTAGGTCCTTTTGAATCTGGGACCTTCCCTGGGCCCTGCTAAGCTTACCACAGACCATTACCCTTTTAATACTAAGGGGGGGGGTGCAGAATTAGCTAGTGCAAGGACTAGGAAATTTAGGTAAGTGAGGAAAGATTATAGAGTAGTCCAACATTTCTGTGAAGACTCTCCTCACAGAGACATTTAGATCTGAGGGATTTTAGTTAGTGGGATTAGCATTAGGGTTATCTTGATTCCTTTAACCTTTTCCTATTAAATAATTTTCCTATTACTCAGTGGTCTGTGTGTTGAAATCAGACCAGGTTCTGCCCTGGTCAGAGTTAACTGCTGGTCTTCAACCCACAGTGTAACATGATATTAACCCAATATAATCCATCCTATCTCATCCCCAACACCACCCTATTACACCACATTCTACTCCAATCCAACTTCCATTCCATCACCTCCTATTCAAAAAAACATCAATGGCTTCCTGTGGTCACCCAGATTAACTACAAATGCGCTATGTGACATTCAAAGTCCTTATCATATAGCCCTCTCCTACTTTTCCAGTCTTTTTACACCTTACTACCCAACACAGACTCTGATCCAATGGTGTTGGCCTCCTGGCTTTTTCACAAGAAGATATTACATTTCTCTGATCATTTTCTCTGGCTAACCTCCATATCTTTCTCTCTTCTATGACTAATGACTTTTCTGGCTTCCTTTAAATATCAACTGAAGTCCTACCTCTTATAGGAAGCATTCCCCAGTCACTTTTTTTTTAACTCTCACCTTCCATCTTGGAGTCAATACCGTGTATTGGTTCTAAGGCAGAAGAGTGGTAAAGGCTAGGCAATGAGGGTTAAGTGACTTGCCCAGGGTTACATAGCTAGGAAGTGTCTGAAACAATTTGAACCCAGGATCTCCCATCTCTAGACCTGGCTCTCAATCCACTGAGCCACCCAGCTGCCCCCCCAATCACTTTTAATTTCAGTGTCTACTCTCTGTTAATCATCCCCTATTTAGATTGTTTATGGTTTACTTTGTATATATTTACATATATTTGTATATAACTTACTTTGCATTTATTTACATGCTGTATCCCTTATTAGATTGTAAGCTCCTGGAGAGCAAGGACTATCTTTTGCCTCTTTTTGAATCCTCAACACTTATCACACTGCCTGGCATATAATAGGTACTTAATGTTTTATCAACTGATATAAGAGATGGTCACATTTCCTTTCTCATTAAAATCAACTAATCCTAATCATTATAACCAACTTCTGTGTGAGCATGGCTGGGGAGCCTAAACGGTGGCCATAGACTAGCAAGCTAAATGAAGTAGCAAGAAAATCTCTCTCTCTCTCTCTCTCTCTCTCTCTCTCTCTCTCTCTCTCTCTCTCTCTCTCTCTCTCTCTCTCTCTCTCTCTCTCTCTCTCTCTCTCCCTCTCTCTCTCCCTCTCTCCCTCCCTCTTTCTGTCTCTCTCTGTCTCTGTCTCTCTCTCCCTCTCTTCCTCTTCCTCTCCCTCTCTCTCTCCCTCCACCCTTTCCCCCTATTTCCTTCGGATTAAATAAAAATCATTTAATCTACAGCCAGTCTCATAATTTTCTCTCTAATATCTCAACATGAAGCAAGATTTCCATTCATGGAATTTCCAGTGCCTCGACTTCTAAATAAGAACTTCTAATAATAATAATAAGAAGAAGAAGTGGCAGTTAATAATTCTAGATTATATGTTTCTGTCTAATCTAACATAGATTAGACAGGACCTGTGATTTCACTGATATTGGGCACTTCTTAATGAATAAACTCCCTCTAACAGTGCATCCTGACACCTTTTCTACAAATCTTTGAGAAATGCCTTAAGACTAAGAGGTTAAAGTAGCACAGCAGTGTAAGGAATTAAAATTAAGTGTTTGACTAAATATATGAGAATTCTAAAATAATCTTGTGGGCACCGATTTTAAAATATTATAGCTCAAGTCAAAATAACTTTTAATAGCTTTTATTTACAAGGGGTTTGAAAGAGTGAAAGTAGAGAAATACAAAAAGAGGTAGAGAAGATGTCTGATCTATTGTTCCAGGGCTTGGCTCAGCCCAGCAGAGCTTGTTAACCCTGAACCAGAGGACCCAGAGTTCTACCCACAGGGCCTCCTCCAAGAAGGGAAGGCCTCTCCGAAACTACTCTCTCTCCAGACACCAGGAAAGGAAGGCCAGCTACTTACTCACCCAAGAAACAAGGTCCCAAGTCGAAGCCAAGGTCCAAGTCCCAAGTTACCTCCAAGAGATCACCAACCACCACCACTGCTACCCACCTCCAGCCAAAGAAGTTTTAAATTGAGGGTGCCATCTGCCCCAATAAATGGCAATTATTCCTAGCACAGCTGACCACAGTATTAGTTGTAACATGTTTCTAGGCTCTAACTGCGAGGAATGAACAGTTAGAAAATAGTTGTTATCCCCACAAGCTTTGCTTCTAGCTAGATAGGATCCAAGATGGCACCCTGAATTTAAAAGAAACCCATTTATTAAAAAAATTAAAATGACCTTTAGTGACTGTCACCAACTGTCATCAACTGTCAGTTGTGAAGTTGTTGTCAATTACAACTCCTGAGGCTAACAGCCTTTGTCATTGACTCTGCCTAGCAGTTTCCACACAGGATCAAAAACATCTTGATTCCTTGTGGGGGAAATATTTCCAGTCACCAGCAGGAAAAATGGGTAACCCTCAGGAGAAAGTCTTTTTCCCAACTTCTCTCTTCGGAGTCTCAAGACCGAGAGCCCCTCACTGCTCTCCCAGTCAGAGTCTTCTCCTCCTCTGGATTCCACTCCTGGGGCCCCTCCCCCATAGAAGTGATCAATTTCACATACTCTTCAGCCTGACACTTTTTCTCTAGTGCCAGTCTCTGTCACACTTTCTGGCTCTATCCATATACCATGCTACTTCTCATTCTAACACAAGTTAAAATAACTTACTAATTCCCTATCCTCTGTAAAAATATTTCTCTTTATTTTTTTTAAAAGGACATCTGTCAGATCATGACAGACTAAAAATAAACTAAGTAGTCTGAATTAACACTACTTACTATTTTGCTTCAAGGACTAGTCATAGAATTCCACTTTCTTTGTTGATATGTTTTCTGTTTATCTTCAATATAGGATTACCTTTTGCCTGGAATTTCCCTTTGCTCTGTCAAACAATGTCTCTCCATTTTTCCAGTCTATTCAAAAATTATTTTCTCTAGGAAGCCTTTTCTAAATAATCCTATCACTGCAGAGTCCCTTTTCATTTTGCAGAAAAAAATACCATAAATTGAACTTACAGATTTCTTTATATGTTTTTTATTTCTATTTTAAAATCTAATCTTCAAAATTTTATATTAGTTTCTGAGAAAGGGAATTCTTTATTCTCTTTGTCTATTATGAGTTATTCAATCAAGAAAGCCCTATTTTATTATCCGTCTAAGAGAATTCACAAGTCACTTTCTTAGAGAGCTCTACCCTTTTAACTCAATCAGTCAGAAATTTGTGAATCCTTTGATAAGAGTTTATACCCTCAGGAGACAAGAGGTGAATCCCACAGACACTGCTGCCCTGGGCAGTGCTAGGCAATTTGGAAGCTATGATTGGCCTCTGTGAAGAGGGGAAGGGACAGGAAGTTATGTGGAAGGACTATAAAAAGTCTGGAACTTCCTGTCCTGGGCATTTCTCCTTTGGACTTCTCCTTGGGACTTCTGGGTTGGAGGGATTCCTTCCCTGATGGGTCTGAGAGGAAACCCTCTCTGCTTGTTGGCACTTTGGTGGGACACTCCCTTCACCATGAGTTCTGTGGAGAGACTCTTTCTTTGGATCCTTCATTCGCTTGCTGGTGAGTGACTAAGACTTCCACCTAGAGATTGGAACTTTGTTGGGAAGCAAGCTGAATTTCATCAGATCAGCACTTAGGGTAGGCTAGACAACTCTTTACCTCTTTCCCTCCTACATTTCATACTTCAACTCTTTCTCTTCCTCATTATAAATGAAAGCTGCTAACAGCTTTTTCTGGCTTAGGGATAATAATTCAGTGACCACAACATTGAATTTATAACTCTCTTATTTAATCAAAACCCCAATTTATCCCTTACATATCTCCTTTGGTGCAAAAACTATGCTTTTTCTTTTTTTCTAACTCAGAGACTTCAACTACTATAGGATTAATAATTTTTTATTTTTAGATTCATACTTATATCTTTATCACCATTAATTGTCAATTACATAATATCTAATACAATACTCTGTCATTCAAAAATCATTGCTGTATATCAATGAATTAACTAACAAATAAAGATTTTTCTCATTTATTACTGGGGGCAGGGAAGAGAAGTTCAGGCTTGTGATTTCTCTAGTGTAGTCAAATCAAGAAACATTAAGTATTAACTGTATGTGGGCACTTTGCTAAGCATTAGGAATGTAAAGAAAGGCAAAAAAAAACCCATTCTTTGTCTCCAAGGAGTTCACAATTTTACAGGGGGAGACAATATATAAACAACTATAGACAAAAAGATAAACTGAAAATAATCTCAGAGAGAAATCATCATAATTAGGGTGATATCAAGGGTTCAGGTGAACCTTGAAGGAAGCCAGAAGACAC
Source organism: Monodelphis domestica (assembly GCF_027887165.1). Classification (NCBI taxonomy): domain Eukaryota; kingdom Metazoa; phylum Chordata; class Mammalia; order Didelphimorphia; family Didelphidae; genus Monodelphis; species Monodelphis domestica. The sequence goes on from NC_077233.1 coordinate 110,767,816, forward strand.
ATATGAGGGAGAGAATTCAAGGCATGGGGGTCAATGATAATCCATGAAAATACACAGATGTGGAAGATGGAGTATCCAGTGGGAATTACAGAAAGAAGGCTAGTGTCACTGGATAGCAGAGTATGACTAGGGGAAGGTGTGAAGATTGGATTTAGCTATCTCCTGATTGTAACAATGAAGATATTTAGTCTAACAAAATCAGGGATGTCTTGGGAACTTTACATTACTCCACCCTACTTTGTCTAACAAAATCAGGAGTGTCTATAACTATACTTAAGGATTAAGTATTTAGGAGGATGGCCTTTGATGGAAAAAAATGACAAATCAGAAACAGCTGACAGATCCCTGGGCTGTCCTAAGTCAAGCTTAAGCTACCAATGGTGATGGTACAGATGAGACGAAGGAAAGTGATGTAAAATTGTCTATATATTTCGCATCAATTCCTCTCATTGCGCTCTTTCTCAGGAGAGGTGGCTCTGGCTGGTGACTTTCTGTGAGCAGGCTGAGTTCAGTTTGAACCTAGAACTTGAGCTTGGAGGTGCTCCCTCAGACAGCTTCCTTGAGACGGTCATTTAGTGAGTGATAAGACTGACTCCTTTTCCCTTGGCTCTCAAGGGAAGCCAAGGCCCAGCTCAGCCTGAGCCGGAGCAGTTTAAATTAACTTTTTTCTCTCTCTCTCTTTCTTAATTTCTTTCCTCTATATTAATTAAAATCACCATAAACTTCCAGCTGACTTGGGTATTTTATTATGGGATTTCCTTGGAAACCAAATTAATTTAGATTTTAAGTCACAACGCTAAAATTATCCTTACAAAGGGTAGAGCAGAATAAGGTAAGAAGATTGGAAAAGTAGAAGAGGCCAAATTACATAAGACTTTAAAAAGTCAAACAGAATTTTATATTTGATTATGGAGGTACAGGGAATCTGGACAGTTTAATGAATGGAAGGATAGGGGTAACATAATCAAACCTATATTTTGGGAATATTACCTTGATAACTTAGTGGAAGAAAGATGGGAGTGGGGAGAGACTTGAGACAGGGAGACCAAGTAGACGGCTACTATGATAGTCTAGATATAAGATAACAAGATTGCCCCAAAACAATGGCAGTCAGAGGAGAGAAAAAAGCCTAATCAAGAGGTGTTGTGAAAGTAGAAGCAATATCACTTGGTCACAAATTGGATATGGAGAAGTGAAGGAGAGTTAAATTTGGGATATGTTGAGTTTAAGATATATGTGGGACTTCCAATTAAAGATATCTAGTAGAGACCTGGAGATGAGAAAGGAAATCAGAAGATAAGTTAAAGCAAGCAAAATAGTTCTGAGAATCACCTGCATAAAGATGATAATTGAATATTCCCCCTATTAATGCAGCTTGACACAAGCTTGGAACTTAACAGTTCTAAAAGAGGTCTTAGGATCTTCTTGTTGCTTGGGGGCAATGAGAAGTTAAGTGGCTTACCCTGAGTCTCAGTCAATGTCAAAGGCAGAACTTGAACCCTGGTCCTTCCTGACTCTATGGCCAGCTCTCTATCCACTATGCCATGCTGAATTTGGAGCAAATTTCTTCCCCCTTCTGATTCAACTATCTTCAGAACATATTACAAAAGACAATAAGTAGGTCACTCTAAACAAGTACTATGAACTCAGCTGATGACAATAAAAAACCAACACGTTGGACAATTAAAGAGTACTAGATGGTTAAAAACTAATCAATTAAAAGTTACCTATAACAACAGTATATAACAATGTACACAATTTATTCTAAAATAACTGGAAAATAATATCTAAACAAGGATGTAAATTCTCTTCTATCCCTTTGGCTCAAAGCCAGTAGCTTTATATCAACTGGCCCATGACAAGCTTCCTAAAAATTAAATGCCTTTTGGCTACCCTTAGCTACTACTGCAAAGAAGAGCACCAAATTTAATTTTCTGCTTAATTTTCTCTGCATTTTGCACCTTCTTTCAAAGGAGTCTTCACCTCAGCAACTCACTTTCTTAGATAAAGAAGCAGACAATAGGTAATTTAGGTTAGAAACAGAAAAGAGAGAGAAGAAACTGATAAGAGCAGCAGTGAAGGCTAGACTGCATGGTTGGCTAGGTAAAGCTGGAAGGAATTGTCAGGGAGGCTAAATCCAATGGCTACTGGGGATAGTCTAGTTAGGAATGTTTGTCAACTGGGGATACAGGGAGAAGAGCGTATCTTGCAAATAAGCCAGACATGGGAATTTGGGGAGTTAAATAGTCACTATACAGATAGGACATGTAAACCAACATGAGAATATAGAAATCTTTTTTGGCTTGTCAAAAACTGAGGTGATGAGGGTGTCTAAATAGGTAAGGGCCTAAAGGGTAGTAATTTTTGCAGATCACAAAATATTTGAGCCAAAAGGGACATTGGCAATATCTCATCTCTCACTCTAACAGGGCCAAGACGGAGGAACAGGATGGATGTGTAGGCAGGCAATGTTGCCTTTTTTCTCTTTGTTATCTCTCTCCCTTCACTTGCCCTTGGACTTCTCTTACTTTTAAACGGCCTAAAAAGGAACTGAAGCAAATTTCTTGTATGTGATGAATAAAATGTTATGTTCTCTGTTCTTAATAAACAGTAGGCTGAATTTTTTACATTTCACTCTGAAAGAAAAAAATTGTTTTGTTTTTTATTTTAATATGGCTAATCAATCCCCCCCCTTAATTTTCTATATAGCTAAGACTTCTCTCTTTAATAAAATGATAAATGTCCAATGGAAATACATAGTACTGATTATATAATACAAGCTGAATAAATGGTTAATGAGTCTTATTTCCAACCATTACTTTTTAAACACTGTCATTTCCCATATAGTTATTTCTACTTTCTAGCTATATAAATATTATTTTCTTCAATAGATATATTCCGTTTGACTAAACATAGAGATGTTTTAAAATTCCAATTTTCATCAGAGCTCTTTCAAAGCACATGGACACAACCTATTGGTCAGGTTTCTAAAATGAAGATTGGAACTGATACCAAAATATAAATTTCCAGTTGGCAGATTAAGAAATATACAGATTTTGGTGTGCATATTTTTACAAATAAAACAAGCATTTTTATATTTAATTTATTAGCACACATTACCACAGAACCATTTACACATTATGCCAAGTAATTTAAGATTTTTTAAAGAGCTCATATATATTTTTATCTAAGCTTATTCATTTACTTTCAACATATTTAGTGGATTATAAAATTATATGGATGAAATAGACTAATATTTTTGAAATATTACATGAACTTACCTGTAGTTCTTGTGATTTACGAGCTTGTTCTTGCTTGATAGTATTAGTCATACTTTCTTTCATCTCATCCAATATAGAATAAAGACCATCAAATTCCTCATCTAATTCTAAAAGTATGCTAGAAGAATTGGCCTGTTTAAAAAGTAATAAACTTTACTAAATAGATACAAACAGGTAAAAAGAATTATATTTAAAGTACAATAATTAAAGAACAAAGACATTACACAAGTAAAATGTATACTCTATCATAACTATGTATGATATACCATGAAATCAATAAGACTCTTAATATACCTGAGTAGTTTCAGAAACACATATAAGAATCTGAACTATATAATATTGTTAAAATCTAGAGTTGACTATATGTTTATAGTCATTTGATCTGATCTAAATACTATTCATTATGTCATATTTGTAACTTTTAGCTGACTCATACCTGAACTCCTTTTAGAGTATGATTTAGAGTATCGATAAAATTTTGAATTTCATCATTTTTGCTTGCCAGAGTTGTGATAATCCTTTGTAGAGCTTCCTAGAATAAAAACAAAATAATATCCTGAATAAAAACAACATGTCACCATAACCTCTTAGTTTAACTGAAAAATTATCTAGCCCCCCCAAAACATTTTCTAAAGACAAACACTTCATATAAACTATGACTAATAAAATTGAAATATATTTAGTATTCAGTTCCTATGGTAAGATTATTTGAGATAGTTGGTTGCTCAAAATCTAACTAGATCCTTCAACTTCAAAATAAGAGATGAACTGTTTTATTCTGTTTATTTTTAAATTCAAACTTACATCTTATTACTTAAAGCTACTAGCCAACTAAAAATAAATTTAAAAGTCACATTTAGCAACTTAAAATTAACTTTACACTATAAGGTTATTACAAGTTCAATTAATCAAACTGGGAACTCCAGTGCTCTATTAGGACAAATCTATCATCTAACTATATTAACTAACAAATAGGAGATAAAAAGGAAGGTATTTGGGATCATGAAATATATTGTTTTTTAAAAAATACTACATTTTATTTTATTAAAAAGATAAATATGAGAATAAGATTGCAGTTTTCTTTTCCATGGGAAAAAAAGAACATTTGCAAATGTTAAGACAATCAAGATCTTGTGAAGCCCAATTGTTTTTCTCTTTTCTGAACAAGTCTCCTGGCTTTCAGAATAGTCAACAAATTTATCCCTCCTTCCAGATGTAAAACTATGATCCAATAAAAATCACTACACCAAAGCACAAAAGTTTCATAAATTTCCATGCAATATCAAAACCTGAAATGAAAATAACTGATCAGGAGCACTACATAACATTGATTGTAAAAAGTCAATTCCGAACAACTTTACTTTCTGGTTCTCATTTTACCTTAAATTTTCTTGTATTATCTCATTTTAAAGGGAAATAGATTTTCCCAGGTCCTCCTCTTTCATATGTCTAAAATATTCTTCATTCCAACTAATCTCAGATAATGTAGTGAGAAGATTTAAGGGATGAAGGGGTGGTTTTATTTCACCTGTTCTTACTATCACCTTGGCAAATGCTTCTTTCTGTAACCTAATAAAGTCCGGCTGACTTATTGGTATGACTGATAACAAATGGTAGGGAAGCATAACAGTAGAGAATAGAGAACAATAAGATTCAAAAACCCTCCTCATTCCTCTAGAACTCTGAGGTTGTGGACAAGCAGCAGCTGCTCACAAGAGACCAGACTTTCCAGTATGAGAGGGGGTTGGGAGAGGATCCCAGAGATGTACTATAACACTACCTTCCCCACGTGTCTCACAAGGCTGTTGACTATCAAATGGAACAATATACAGTAGATAGAAGTGCTTTGAAGAGTACAAACTGTTTTTCTCTCCCCAGGCTGGACTATGATTTCATTGGCATAAGGAAAATTTTCTTTATTCAATGTATATCTGCAAAAGTTATGCAACTTATGTAACATTTAAAATATTAAAAGGCACAAGGAAAAATAATGTGCAAATATTTTAACTAGTTTCAGAATTTACAAAATGTAATGGAAATTACTCAGCTTTAAGTCTACCCACATTAAGTAATTGAGATTCAGATGCTCAAAAAGCACAGTTCTCTGAAAATTTAAGCCAGCTCAGATTATTTTGTCTCTCCTTGCCAGAGAGCCTTCCAATTCTAGGACAGGCTTGTCAAGTTGGGAAAAAAAGCAGGCTGGATAACTTGTTAAATGAATTTTAATGGAGCTACCATTATAGTATGAGAACCAGAAAACTTAAGGATTTAATTTCACTTTTTAGTACAAATATCACCCAAAATAGTATATAGGCAGCAATACCTAGATCATTTCTATAACTAGTTAGTAAATCATACATTTTCCCCTATCCTATCTTACAGACTTCTGCTTTTTACTCTTTCTCCCTTTTTCTACATAGCTAGGTTACCTTAAGGCTTCTGAAACAATTTCCAAATTGTGTTAGCTTTATGGCAATGAAATTGTAGATAAAAGTGAATACAATATCCATTTCAAATTTGAGACCTTTTTTAAAATTTTACTTTTGGAACACATCTATAACAATTGGTAAGAAGATTCTATTGCCAAAGTAGCTATAGAAATGGAATTTTACATACTATGAACTTTAAAATTAAGAAAAGCAATATAAAGGAAATTAAAGCATACAAAATATAAGTTATTGGGAGAATTCAAGTTCTTAGTAGTTTTATTTTAGGCTAAGAAGAGGGCTCAGACTTTGATTTCACTGGACTAGGGCAGGGATTTACACTATACCAATGCAGACTGGCACCTCCAGTGCAACTTAAAAGACTAAAAGAGTTGATTCAAGACCTATTAGGTGACTTGCCCAGAATCACAGGTACAGTATGTATCAGAGGCTGAACTGGAGACCAGGTCTTCCTGGCTTCAAGGTTAGCTCTCTACTACATCAGAGAGGTCAAACACAGAAATCTGCAAAACTTCCAAGTTCAGAGGAGAGACTCTAAATGAACACTATAATGCAAACTCCAACAACAGGGAAATGGGTTCGAGTCAAGAACACATGTGATAACCAGTGGAATCATGCGTCGGCTATGGGAGAGGGAAAGGCGGGGGGGGGGGGGGGGGGAGGGGAGGGGAGGAAAAGAAAAAGATCTTTGTTTCCAGTGAATAATGTATGAAAACGACCAAATAAAATAATATTTAAAAAAAAAAAAACTTCCAAGTTCAGCCTGAACCAGATTAAAATGTAGTTCCTATCTTGTTTATTGTGTTGATGTATTATTATGCATATATGTGTGTATGCACACATATATCAACATATGTGGTTTTCTACATCATATATGGCCCACAGAGATTCTTATATAGTGACCCCCTTTTCTATTGGTTTTACACCAATGTTATTACATCATCTTGCCTCCATTTATTTAGGTACTCAAAAATGAACATCAGTTGATCAGAAAATTTGAAAAATTATCTGCTAAACCTAATCATCAATGAAATGTTAATTTTGCCACAAGATATATGTGAACTAATTTTTCTTGGCATTACCATATTTAAATTCTCTATTTCTCCCTCAACTTCTGTTGAACTATCAATTAAAAATCAAATATGGTGAATATTTTATTTCACTGAATTAATTTAGTGGAGGGAAAATGAATAAAGAGAACATTTTAGTCACATATACCTAGCCAAATTTCTTAAGTGATTTATCTAGGTCTTTCCAAAAGCAATTAAATAACTATCACTTAGAATTGGACTTTTCAAATTACTGGATCTTTTTAGTAAGAACCTTGAGAAGCAATTCAACTAATATTTATTTATTAAGATCTTTTATTAAGATATAAGGCATAAAGAAATGGAGTTAAAAAAGTGAAAACCATCACCCTCAAGAAACTGAAAAGTGTCAGATATAAAGCAATGCAAGGAGCTTCCAATGTAATATCAATAAAAAGATAAGTACTACAAAAAATCTCAATAGATACAACTGTCCATATAAAAATCCCCTTTTTAATACTTGAATAATTGACTATAGAAAGAACACATAAAAAATAGGAATCATTCATTTAACATTCACTTTAATTTCTACACAGCAGAGAAAAACATTGCATCCATTTAAGCTCAAGTCTTGAAATTAGACATTAAATGCCTATTCAGGGGAGCCTTCTTATTCATACATTCTTCTTTTCAAAGACACACGGAATAAGGCCTAGAATTCTAAGGGTAAATGCAAAAAAAAAAATCAACTTAATTACCAAGAGAAGAAATGTCATGGGAGACAGAGCAACTACTCCAGATTAGAGGAGCTAGAGTACAAAAGAAATAATTAATACCATAAATGTGATAAATGCAAAATAAGTACTTGGAAGAATTAAGGCAGAAGCAGAGGGAAGGGTGTTGGGTACCAGACTATGGTCTTGAGTCCAAACTCAAGACAGGAAAAATGGGATGGAGGTCTGGAACTTGTCAGAAGATACATGGATTTCCTCTCACCACCTTAGTTCCTTAAACCAGAACTCCAACAATTTCTGCTGAGCTCTCTTCCAGATAGGAGCAAGGAACAATGCCTCTAATGTAGCATAACTGACTAGGTACTGAACTTGCAAAGAAGAGATATGGGTTCAAACTCTGGATCAAATTCTTACTAGCTGTGTATCCAATAGCACATCATTTCACTTCTCATAGATTAAAAAAAAAAGTAATGTGAAAATTACATGAATTAGAATATTGTGAGGAGTGTTTTGTAAACATTAAGATAGTATATAAATTCAAGTTATTCTGAAAAATCTACTCAAATCACCTTGTTAATAATCAATATGGTTTCAGGGCCTCTGCCCCACAAATATTAACCTTTTTTTCAGCAGAAAAGAATTCTGATTATAATCTAGTGCTTCTCCCTTCACTTTATAAATTAGGAAAGTGGAAAGTGGAAATTAAACAATCTAGAAGAATATAATCTTAGAGCCATGCGAAGTCCCTACTGATGCCTCACCATGACACAAGAGGTAATTCTGGGTACTTGAAGACTGCCAACGACGTTCAAGTTCTGGCAGATTCTATCCTGTTGGAAAAGCTTCAAGTACAGTCTGAGCAACAGACTGCCTGTGCTTTTAAAAAAAAAAAACAGCTGAATTAAATAAGGAGAAGTTCATCATCAGTAGTCTAGCCCCTTGGTGATGAATTCTTCGGCCAAGGCAACCAATGAACAAAGAAAACAGTAAAATAGTTTTTAGTCTTGTGTGTACGCCTTCCCATTCTGCAAGGGCAGTGGCAGAATAGCAGAAAAAGAGGAAAGAAAGTGCTAAGAGCCAGGTTCTGAACCATTTATTAACTTTAACTTAGCTACTGGTACTCTAAATATCAGATCCAAGCCCAGCGACCCAGTCAAAATACTACTGAAAAAAAGTGAATTGCTATTAATTGGACGATACCACAAGTCCAACAATACTAATTACAGATTTCACACAAAGGTTTAACTGATGTAGAACAATTACTCTAACAATGAGAACAAAAGAGCCTAAATTATCATAGAAAGCATATAAAGCTTTACTTCCTTGACAGAAAGAGATTTGACTATCAGTGGTGACATTAGTTCAGAATATGAATTTATAAAATCTTACAGAAAAGGGCACTGGAAAATTACGAACAGAATTTTTGCATAAAACATCAAGAAGCAGGGTAAGGGAAATTAGGCATTAAAAAAATTTTCTGAGGCAGCTGATAGAAAGACCCCAAAATTTGGAATCAGAGGTCAGGAATTTGTGTCCGGAAGTAGCCACTCACACTACCCACGTGACTTTGGTCAAGGCACTTTAGCCTCTTGGGTCCTTAGTTTCTTAATCTCTAAAATGAAGATGTACTAAAGGAGTTCTGAAGTCCTTTCAAACTCAATATGTCCTTAGGATCCTATGAACTAAGCAAAAAATTGAAAGGATGCTAATAAATATTCAAAAGAACAAAGAGATCTACAAAAATTTCCTTGAAGGGAAGTATGTTACCACAAAAAGAGCCCTGATTCTGGCGTCTCAAGAGCTAAATTCAAATTCTGTTTCTCACTCTACCTGTGAAACCTTGGGCAAGTCACTTAACTTCAAGGCCTTCGGATTCTTCATCTGTACAATGAGGGAGTTGGACTAGATCAATTTTGAGTTCCCTTCTAGTTCTGTGATCCTGTGTTTTTTATAACAAACACCTTTTCAGTGATCCCAAGTTCTCCTTCAAAGCCCCATTTTTTATTACCAATATTCATCTTGTGATATATTGCCATTAGTCATGAATACTATAGTGGAGAGCATAATAAACAAGTTGTAATATGTCATAAATTAGAAGTATAAAGGATATCATCATCAAATGCAACATATTAGTCAAATGTTAGTCAAGTGGCAATAACCAGTAATAAGAGAGAGATATTCCTCTGTCCTTGAGAATTCAAGAGAATTTAAGGAACATTCCTACATGCCAAGTGGAATTCCTGTGGCAAATTGAGAAGAAAGCCTGGAGAGGATTTGTCCAGGATAGACAGATGTATTTAAGTGATGTTTTGTTCCTTTGGAAGAAATTCCTACATTAATAATATCATAAATCCTCTAAGTATAATCTCAAGAGTTGGAAGTTATCTCAAAGGTCATCTAATCCAATTCATTCCTTAAAAAGAATTCCTTTAAAACAACCTAGATGATAGCTTGAAGGTCACACAGTTAATTAGTGACAAATTTGGGATTAGAACAAAGATCTCTTTATGCTAATCAAATGCTCTTTCATCACTATTTTGTGGTCTTACCAACCTGCAGACTGTTCTTTTTATCTGCTTCAACAATGAAAAAGGATCTTGCATTCCCATCAACAAAGATTTAAGCACCTGGTATAGGTATTGTATATATATATATATATATATATATATATATATATATGTATGTATATAATAAAAATGAAAATACATATTTTTGACAGCGCTAACCATTTCTTTTTATTAGTTGCACACACATACACACAAAAACCTTTATGATGCATAAATATAGCCTTGTTACACATGGTACAAAAATACTTGCACTTTTTTGGTTGTTGGGAAGTTTTTAAAGGATGAGAGCAACTGGCAAGGCAGGAAAGGGCCTGTGCTCTATCAGAAAGTGGAGAGGGGACACAAAATTAAACAGTCCCTACTCTCAATGAACTTATATTTTATCAGGGGAAACAACATGTACAGATAAATAGTTACAGAATATAGGAATGGGTACCGAACCTGTGATTTCATTGATATATGGAGTTCCCAGATAAGGAAAATCCTCTACAAATATGTTGCCATTGTCTCTGTAATTTATAATCTCAAAAAGGGGCCTAGAGCAGAGGTCAAATAGAGCTACAAATGGCCCCCCACATTTCTTGAGTACAACCTGAATCAGAACAAAATGTAGTTCCTATCTGATTTTTATATTGATCTATTACTTTATATGTATATATACACACACATATATATGTGAAAACATAATAGTTTTCTAAGTCAATATGTAACCCACAGAGAACTGCATATATGGCTTAATGGTTCCCATTTCAATTTAAATTTGACACCATTGCCCTAGAGCACTAAGAGGTTATGTGACTTGCCCAGAATAGCATATCCAGTTATATATCAGAGGTTATCCTTAAACCCAGGTCTTTCTGCCTCCAAGGCTAGGTCCAGCACATGGAGAGAACATGGAAAGACCTCACAAAGAGATGGCACTTAGAACTGAGCTTTGAAGAAGGCTAAGGAGTCTAAGGAGGAGGGAGTATATTTCAGAACAACCTGTGCAAAGGCAGAGAGGGAAAAAAAGGAATGTCATGTAAGAACCAGCAAGTAAGCTGGTTCACTAGAGCATGTGAAAAGGAATATAGGTGTCCCAAGCGTTTTAAATCTGGAAAGGAGTCAGAAGATAAATTGTGAAGGACTTCAAATGGCAAGACAATCTTAGACTTTATCTTTAAGGCAGCAGGAAGCCAATGGAGTTAACGGAGTAGAAGAGTTAACAAGATCAGACATGCTTTAAGAATATCATTGTTTTATAACAAATTTCTTAATGAAGCTCTAAATTTCTCAAATTTATAGAGGAAAAAAGTAAAATTTATAAGACTACAAGCCACTCCCCAACTGATAAATGGACAAAGGATAGGAACAAGAAATTCTCAGATGAAGAAATCAAAGATATAAATAATCATATGAAAAAAATGTTCTAAATCACTTGATTAGAAAAATGCAAATTAAAACAACTCTGAGGTACCACCTCCCACCTATCAGATTGACCAACATGTCAGTGAAGGAAAGCAGTAAATATTTGAAGGGAAGTGGCAAAATTGGGATACTAATGCATTGTTGGTGGAGTTGTGAATTGATCCAACCATTCTGGAGGGCAATTTGGAACTACGCCCAAAGGGCTATAAAAGAATGCATACTTTTGATCCTGTAATACCACTACTGGGTCTGTCCCAACAAGATAATAAAAAAGAGGAAAGGGCCTACTTGTACAAAAAATGTGTATAAAAGCTCTTTTTGTGGTGACAAAGAATTAGAAACTGAGGGGATGTTCTCAATTGGGAAATGGCTGAACAAACTGTGGCATATGTTGGTGATGAAACACTATTGTGTTATAAGGAATGACAAGATGATCTTACAGAAAGCTGGAAAAACCTGCATGAACTGATACAGAAAAAAAATAAGCAGAATCATGAGAATATTATATACATAGTAACAGCAATATCATATGATGATCAACTGTGAAAACTTGGCTACTCTCAGCAATGCAATGAACTAGGATGATCCTAAAAGACTTATGATGGGGAATCTTATCCTCCCTCCAAAGAAAGAACTGTTAGAGTCAGATGGATATGGATCAAAGCAAACTATCTTTCATATCAATGTAATAATTTTATTTAGGGTTTTGTTTAACTGTGCTCTTACAACAATCACCATTATGGAAGTCTGTTTTTCATGATAATAAAACATTTTTTAAAGAATATTATTCTGGCATCTGAGTGCATTATGTATTGGAAAGAGAAAAAACGAATGAAAATGCTACAATAGTTCATTTAACAGGCAACTACTATCCTCGAATGAAGTAGGATGGTAGCTATATGAGCAAAGAGGAGAGTTGTAAGAGATATTAAAGAGACAGAATAGACAAGATTTTGTGTCTAACCAGATATGTACGATGAGGAGAATGAGCTGGGAAGCACCCCAAGTTTGAAAACCTGGCTGATTTAATCTTAGAATTGGAAAGGATAATGGCATCTCCCTAAAAATCCCTATAATTGCCCTGTCCTTATCATACAAATAGTATCTTTAAGAGGTAAGTTTTGAACCCAAGTCTTCCTAAATCCAGAGTTTATCTCTACCATCCAATTCCCTTAGGAACCTCTCACAAATGGAGATAACAGGCTCCAAATATCAACAACTGGTTGGGATAACTTTAATTTTAATACAATGAATTTTACTTAAAGAATAATCCAAATCTTTCAATAAGTATAAATGATTGATCTCAGATCTTTACCAGTTTTGAGAATAAGGCATTGAAAGAATAAGATTTCTGAGACAGTTAAGAAAAATCACCACAAAGAAGGGAAAAAGAAGATGAACAAGGTAAAAGAAACTTTGTAGATATCCAGGCTCACAGTCAATTCAGCCCATGCATGCCTCTAAGGGGCAGCATGGTATAGAAAAGTCCTAAGGGGGCAGTTGGGTAGCTCAGTGGATTGAGAGGAAGGCCTAGAGATGGGAGGTCCTGGGTTCAAATCTGACCTCAGACACTTCCCAGCTGTGTGACCCTGGGCAATTCACTTAATCCCCATTGCCTAGCCCTTAACACTCCTCTGCCTTGGAATCAATATACAGCATTGATTCTAAGATGGAAGATAAGGGTTTTTTAAAAAGTGCTAGACTTAATATTTAAATCCCACCTGTGATAAATTCTTTAAGACCATGGGCAAGACAACTACTTGGCTAAGTTTCTTCTTTTGTAGATGGGGTAAATATCACCTATCATATATATCTTGCAGGATCATTATGAGGTTCAAATGAGAATTTATATAAAGTGCTTTATTACCTTAAATGGTTATAAAACTGTTATCATCATGACTAATCTACTAATGGAAGTAGCCTTGCTTGGTATTAACTAGGAAAATTCTGTGAGGTTTTTTTAAAATTCACTACATTTTGCTTCACTTCTATGGGTCGACCTTCTCACACACAATTCCCCCAAACATAAGTTTTTTGCTAAGCATTTCCAAAGTTTCACGTAATGGCAAAGGCTAAGATGTAAAAAAAGCATGATGTAATGTAAGCCAATACTAAAACAATATGTGAAGGTGTGAATTTTAGTTTTACTCCACCCTGCTTAGTCTTTAGAATTCTAGCAACCCAGAATGTATACACCCTCACTTAAGGATTAACTGTAGGGGAGGATGGCCTATGACTGGCATGTGCTAGCAAGTGACAAATCAGAAAACAATTGACTGACCCCTGGGGCTGTCCTAAGCCAAGCTTAAGCCACCATTGGTACATGTGAGACTCAGGAAGTGATGTAAAGAACAGCCTATATATTTTGTGTCACTTCCTGTGAGACTGATTCATTCCCTCCCCCCCCCCCCCCCCCCCCCAGTGTTGGGAGTTTTGGTGGTGTTTGGTGTGCTTGGTGAACTTTGGCAGTGGAGTTTACTGGGAGGAGCTCTGTAGCGTGGGTTAGGTGAGGTGGTATTCCTGAATCAAACTTGGTGAGTGATAAGCCTGACTCTCCTTTTCCTTGACCTTCTGAAGGCACTATCCTCTGAGGGGGCCCCTCATCTTGAAGGAGGCCTCATGGCTGGAAGCTGAGCTAGATTAAATCTTCTGAGAAGGCCTCTTGGCTAAGGCCTCTGAACTCCCCTTGGCTTAGACCAGGCCAGAGCAGATCTTCTACCCTTTCCCTCTTCTCCTTCTTAATTTCTTCCTTCTATTGTAAGTAAATCACCATAAAACCCATACTGATTTGAGTATTTCATTGGGATTGAATTTAAATCCCTGGCGACCACTAATATAATATATTGAGTCAACAACCCCAAAGTTTACCCCTAACAAAGGCCATAAACAAACATATTCTTGTATTTTTGTGGGAAATCAGATAACTTTTGAGTAGGTTATGCCTATCAATTATTCACACCTTACTAAGAATGAACTTTAATCAGTTTTACTCGCAGCAGAGACCAGAAGCATTCAGGTAAGAGGAATTCTGCTTAAGATAGAGAGGGATAAATAAAGTACGTGGCCTTATATGAAGGGTTTGAACATCAAAAAGATACTGAACACCAAAGAAAGGAGAGGATTTAGGGAGAAGGCAGTGTTGGGGTGAATGAAAAAGTAAGGGAGTCAGAGAGAACAAGGTAGAATGGATCAAAGATAAACCCTGCTTCTTGTTATTCAAGGCATGACTAACACTTAGAGACTCTCATTGTGGTTTTCTTTCAAAGACACTGCAGTGGTTTACCATTTCCTTCTCTAGCTCATATTACAAATGAGGAAACCAGAGCAAACAGGGTTAAGTGACTTGCACAGGGTCACACAGCTAGTAAGTGTCAGAAGCCAGATATAAACTTTCTGACTCCAGATCCAGTGCTCTATCCACTGCACCATCTAGCTACCCAGTACCACTCCCAATTTTGCTTAGAACACTAAAAGCAATATGAGTCCCAGGCAAATCAACCTACCTGCTGCTTCTCTAATATTTGCAGATGGTAACTAACTCAAAATTAAGATATCAAAACAAAGGGGGCAGTTAGGTGGCTCACTGATTGAGAGATAGGACTAGAGACAAGAGATCCTAGGTTCAAATCTGACTTCAGACACGTCCTAGCTGTGAGACCTTGGGCAAGTCACTTAAACCCCAGTGCCTCATCCTTACCACTCTTCTGCCTTGGAACTAATAATTAGTATTACTGATTCTAAGGCAGAATGTAAAGGTTTTTTTTTAAAAAAGATATCAAGACAAAGTTGAAAAACTGTAAATCTCAACCTCCCTCAAACAATCTCAATCTCCTTGGATAAAAAAAAAAAGCCAAAATGTCTCACTTTCTAGTCATGAGAGATTTAGGTTCAGATTCTGTTAGTCAGTCAATGAACATTTATTAAGAGTCTACTATATACCAAGCACTGTGCTGAGTGCTGGGGATACAAAAAGTGGTGAAATACATCCCCTTCCCTCAAGGAACTTATTATCTAATGGAGGAGTCAACTAGCAAATAAATACGTACAAAAAGCTCTAAATAGAAAATAATTAACAGAAAGAAGGCATTAGAATTAAAAGGGTTTGGGAAAGATTTCCTGTAGATGTTGAGATTTTAGCAAAGGCTTAAAGGAAGCCAAGGAAATCAGTAGACCAAGATGAGGAGGGAGAGCATTCAAGGAACAGAGAACAGTCACAGAATATGCACACAACACAAAGATGAAGTGTCTTAACCATGGAACAGCAAGGAAGCCAATGTCACTAGAGTACATGGCAGGAATACCTGCAAAAAGACTGGAAAGATAGAAGGAGGTTAGATTATGAAGGGCTTTGAACACCAAACAAAGGGTTTTGTATTTGATACAAAAAGTAACAGAGAGCCAATGGAGTTCATTAGGGATGCTGGGGAGTGACATGGTCAGACATGGACTTTAAGAGTTCTTCCTTCAATGCTTATAGCTATGCAATATAGCTATATAGCTATAGCAATGCAATGATCTGGGATAATCCTAAAGGACTTATGACAACGAATTCTATCCTCCAGAGAAAGAACTGTTGGAGTTGTCTTTCACATCAGTGGATCTATGGTTTTATTTTGAGGTTATGATTATGTATGAGTTTGCTCCTACAACAATGACCAATATGGAAATATGTTTTGCATGGCAATAAAAATAAAATATTATTTAAAAATACTTATAGCTATGTGATCTCAATTTTCTCAAGTTGCAAAATATAGCTAATATGACCTGTAGTCTTACCTCACAAAATTATTGTGCCCTTCAAATAAGAAAATATACTTAGTAAATTTTTCAAGAATCGTATCATATTAGTTATTTTCTCTTTAAGGCTACAATTTATGCTATTACATCATTTGGATTGAGAAGAGAAGGAAAAAGAAAACAAAGGGTGTACGTAATACTCTCAGTGATCTCTTCCCCACTCATCCCTAACTTATTGCTTCTTCAGGTTTGCTAAGATGAGAGCATTGGCTTTCACCATGTGGAAGATTCCTGCACAAAAATTTAACTAATCTTTCCCAAATCCCAAGTTTTAAATCCTGTAATTCCTAAAATTCCTCCAAATATCTCAACGCTCTTTATTTACATCTTCATTTCATGAGAAACCTTTGTAGTTTTCTTAAAATTTACTTAATATAATCAAAAGACTTACTATATCAAATAAAACCACCTACATTTAACAAGTCTTCTGCAAGAATGCATTTCAGAATGTCAACAAAATCCCACTATCTAGAGAAGTTAACGCTGAAGTTTGTATTCAGAATGTTGTACATATTCAAAGCAATTGGGTTGGGGCTTTTAGTTCCTCTGTTCAAAGAATTTCTGTTACTAACATTATGCTGTAGTTCAAGTTATTTCCTCAGACAGAAAAGCAGCTGGTCAGGCTAATCTATCTGCTGACCAACAGCCATCATGTTACTGTAAGCCTGTCTTCAGTTAAGCCTCAGATCCTATAACCAGAGCAGTGGAGTTACATGAGTCAGAGTTTCCAATCCTCTTTCAATTTGGATTTAATAGTCCTCATTTGGCTCTATTACTTGGAAACCATTTGTTAAAGATATAAAGGAGACTTTGTAACCTGAGGGCAAAGGTGAACATGGCTAGATTTCATTTAGAGAGTGGTTGTACAAAAGACCAACAAAACATCATTTTTCAAAGTTTCTCCCTGACAGTCTTTCTACATTGAACCATAGCAAATGAAAGTAGAATTCAAAGAAATATAAGCATTAAATCCTTGTTATTATGTTTACCATACTTTTCCATTTTTTTTGTTCCTGCATATATGGTTGTACTGGAAAGAACAGTTTGATTACTGACAAACCCTTACTTCCAAAGAGTGGCAGAGAGATTTCTTTATAGTCAGTCACTATCATGCATCTGTCTGTAAAATGTTAATATTCCTGTTTGATAATATAGAGAAAAAATATCAAACTAAGATCTCCTTCAAATGTAGTATGATTCTTTGATACTTTCTAAGAAAAAATTCACATCTAGAGCACAGAATTTTTTAAAATTACACACTATAAAAGAATTTTATTTTAAACAATATGGCTTGTTTGCTGTGGCATAAAGTTTAACTCAGTCCTTCTAAACTAAAATATGATAAAACTGGTGTTCATGGCTCATTGCAATCATAGTGTTTAAGTGAAAATTACCAATACTTTACTGTTTGTACAATCATAGATTTAGAGTTGGAAGAACCCTTAGAGGTTGAATCCAAACTTCTCCTCCTCTAAAAAGATTAGGAAAATAAGGCCTACAGAGGTTAAATGACTTGCTTAAGATAACTCAGCTATTAATCATGAGGCAGGATTCAAACCCAGAACTTGCTGGCTTTAGGTCCAGTACTCTATTCTCTATACCTCAAAGCCTCTCTCTGTTTAAATCCAAAATGGAAGGACCTTACACAAAATGTGCATAAAATAATCATTAAATCAAAACATTTCTCATCTACAAAGTTGCAGTAATTGACAAAAGTTATGTTTAAAAACAAATCTATTGCTTAAAAATTAAACACATATTAGACACAAAAAATCCAAAGCAAAAAAAAAAATCAGAACATTTAGAAACCTATTTTAGTGTTAGTCATAAAAAATAGAAACATATACTCTAATTTTTTACTGAAGATCCAAGTTTATATTAACTGTATACTGTAAATGTTCAAGTTAAAAATATTCACATTCTCACATGCCTAATTTACTTATCAATAATCTTCAAATAAAAAAACTCTTTAAACAAGTCTTACCATTGCGTTATAGCTTCCAAAAGAATGACCTCAAATTTATTTTTATTAATATGCTAATAAAATATATTTTAGGATACAATACCCCTAAACACTGTTCTTCAGAATATCCTAGATTCCAGTGCAAAAAACCCCACAGAATTACCAAATGTTAAAATTGAAAGCAGAGGGAACCAAGGCGCATAGAGGTGAACTAATCTGTCCAAGATTGCACTGATAGTGACTGAACTAGAAACAGGAAAAAAATAGAACAAAGTGCTTATGATTTCTTGTTTAGTACTTATTAGTACACTTTTGATTCCATTTCAAAGAGAGAGAATATGGTGTAGAGGGAAAAACAAAGAATGCAATCAAAGGACTTGAGTTCTAATCCTAGCTCTGGCACTTGGTATGTATATAATCCTGTGTCTAAGAAGCTATTTCAGTTCTCTGATCTCCATCTCCTCTTCTATAAAAATGAGGATAACAATTTACACTGGCCAAACTTAAAGCACTAAACAACTATGAACTGTTACTCTACTCTTTGTCTGTGAGCTCTTTGTAGAACTGTTTGATTTTTACTTCACTTTGTAGCACAGTGCCTGACACATATTAATTAATACTAGCTTGATAAAATGCCAGCTGATTGTTTAAGATAAGACTCAAAACTCCCTAAAAGAGACAGTCATATATAGGAAAAAGTGCATAATTTGAGGTCATAAGACCCATTTCAAATCCCAACTCTGCTACTTAATATACAGGTAACTCTCCTGGCCAAGTCACTTAACTTCCACTGGACCTCAAAGGGGTGGGAGGTGGGGGGGTCAAATTTAAATGGCCTAGGAAGCACTTGAAAACCTAGATCTATGATTCAAAACTTCTTCCCAATAGCCAAAACTGTTGGCCACAACATAAAAATATCTAAGTACTTGCTAGAGGCAGTGAAGTGGTACAGGGCACAGAGCACCAGCCATGGATATCAGAAAGACCCCAGGGGGCCACTAGTTGGCTCAGACAAAGATCAAGCCCTAGACACAGGAGGTCCTGGGTCCAAATTTGACCTCAGACAAGTTCTAGCTGTGTGATCCTGGGCAATTCACTTAACCCTCATTACCTAGCCCTTCCTGTTCTATTGGCTTGGAACCAATACACTGTGTTGATTCCAAAATTAATGGTAAGGCTTAAAAAAAAAAAGAGGAAGACTCAGTGCCCATTCTGTCACCTGAGTGACTGGGGCAAATCACTTAATCTCTCTCTGCCTGTTTCATTCTCTGTCAAAGCTCTAAACATTACCTATCATTACTATTTACTACAGCACTTCTCCCACAGTGTTGTTATGTGAGGATCAAATGGAATAATAGTTGTAAAGTGCTTACTTCAAAGCCTGGCTAAAATGCTGTATAAATGTTAATTATTATTATTATTATAATACCTACCTCACAGAATTGATAGCTGCCATTGTTTTTAGTAATATTATTGTTCTGGCATCTCCCTCCCATAGTAGTTGAGAGGCCCAAAAGGGGTAAGCTCTGTAACACAGGGCTTTAAAATTTTAACTACTAAAATTATCACTTTTCCAGACAATCGCAGCGAACACTGAGGAGTCCAGGAATGGGGAGGTTAGCTACAGAAATGTCAGTGATTATTGTAAATTTGGGGTGCTTTCACCAGGTCGGGAGAAGGGATTGGGGGAAAGCACTATCTTGGGGCTCAAGACTCCGTCCCGGGCGGACTGGAGAGTTTTACCTCAGAGTGGGGTCTTTCTCATCACTTCACAGGCCTGAACCATTCCATACCCGAGAAAACTGAGCTCGAGACTAAACAGCCCTCCCACTCGGGACGAAAACATCCTCCGTGCACTCCGGAGGATCAGCTCTGGGACCCAGGCTCCGCCCGCCCCCTTCCCGTGGGTGAGTCGAGGGCGTGGGTTGGTCGGGGCAATGATTCCCGGACTCCCTCTCTCCTCTCTAGGGATGGCCTGATCCTAAAAGAGCACCCTTCGCCCAGCGGGGCCGTGGATGGAACCGCGCCGTAGCCTCCTACAGCTGGCCTAGCGCATCCTTCCCTAGCTCAGTGCCCCCCTACAGAGGCGGGGGAGAAGGGGGAGGGGAATCCGGTGCTCGCCTCGGCGCCGACCGCCCTTCCCCACCCCCAGCCCCGCGAGGAGAAGGGGAGGTCCAGACGAAGGGGTTCTCTCCCCACCTCCCACCCCGAACACTCTAGGCAGGCCGCGGCCACGAGCCCCGCCCCGCCCCGCCCTTCGCGCGAGGAAGGGGCGCCGCTCCCCACCCCCATCTCTCACTTTCTGGGAATCCATCGGGAGGCCTCGCGCTCGCTGGGCTCTGCTACGAAGAGGGAGAGAGAGAGAACGAGTCTGTAGCACCCTCACCGCCGCCGTCTCCCGGGAGACTGATGCGCTGCCGGCCTCGAGGACCGAAGTCCTGCCAGTCCCCGCCCGCTGTAACCCAAAACTCCGGCCCCTAACCCGCCTGCGCACACACCCCTCAAAGCTGGGCGTGGAGACCCCCTCCCCCAAGATGGAGGGGCGGGGGAGGGCGCGGCTCTCGGCGCCTGCGCACTGCCTCCTGACAGCCTTTGAGGGGGCAGTGTAGTGCTGAGTTTGTGGAGAATGGTTCGCTACTGTGCAAGATTTTTAGTGAAAGAAGGGTTGGAAGGGCAGAGAGAGAGGGAGGGAAAACTGAGGATGTAGGTCCAGAGAGACCAAGTCTGGGATAGGGCAGAGAGTGATGAGTCGTGGAATCTCTGATAAGGGACACTGTTCAGCTGGAACAGCTCTATCAAAGATGTTCTACAAATGGAAATCGAGTGAAGTTCAATACACACAATAAAAAACTAAACCGAACAAACAAAACCCTCCCAGCAACCATGTGTGGCACATAAGAAAAGAGGATGAGTGCAAAGAATTCCAAACAAGGTGTCTGAGGCTCAGCAAAATTTTTGTGTTGGCATCCAGTGAAAATCTTGAAACTGACTTTTCTATGCCAGTTTCTTTAGTTTATGTCACAAGCTCGATTTTCAATTAGGATGAGTGAAACTCCAATGCAATAAGTAAAAGGAAACATCCTGATTACACTGGAGTAATAACCCAAGGGAAAAGAAGGAAGGAAGGAAGGAAGGAAGGAAGGAAGGAAGGAAGGAAGGAAGGAAGGAAGGAAGGAAGGAAGGAAGGAAGGAAGGAAGGAAGGAAGGAAGGAAGGAAGGAAGGAAGGAAGGAAGGAAGGAAGGAAGGAAGGAAGGAAGGAAGGAAGGAAGGAAGGAAGGAAGGAAGGAGAAAGTAACATGAGTAATGGAAAAAATAATGCTGATACAATCACAAAATTTTAAAACTACACAGCAGCTATTAAACATAAATTCTTAGAGGGTGGAGACTATTACATTTGTCTTCCCGTCTCTAGTGTCTGGAATAAGTGGTTTGCACAGTGTTTGCCTGGGTGCTTTGCACACTTAATAATTGTTGAATTGAACCGAAATAAAGGACCAACCAGCAAAGATGGAACAAACAAAATGAAATCTATACCCAAAAGACTTCAAGTAGATAAATAAAGTATTTAGAGAAATTGGGGGAAAGGATGTGTCACCTGCATCCCAAAAGAGTGCCTCTCAGAAAGGGACTCAGACTGCACTCAAATAGACAGAGATTCTATCAAGAGATTATTGGTGTCTTTGAAGACAGAAGTTTCAGTTGAATGATAAGACTAGGTGCCAGGAATTAACATGGTCCCTTTTAGAGAAAGTATTCAATATATAAAGTAGATGTCAAATATAAGGCAGTCATTTATTTATTACTCACAAAGTCTGGAAATGTCCATTTCTCTGGATTGCTGTTTGGTCACTTGTGCTTAGGCAGAGAAACACAAAACAGAAGAGGCAGGCAAAGAATTGAAATCCAGTGTCAGAACTGCCCTGGATTGTTCCATTATTTTTATAGTTAGCATGACTGCTGACCAGGAAGAGAGAAATCCCCCACACCAAGTAGGAGTCCAAGGTAGATACTTGCAGAGCCCCAAACTGTATGCTCAAAAGTGAGTTTTGCTCCTTTTAATTTATATAGAGCCTGAGGGATCAGTTCTCCTTGGCTCATTTGTCATTCAGTTTCAACAAAGACCCCAGCCACACAGAAACCAACCAAGTTGAGCCCTAGCATGTGGTCCACCCAAAGTAACCAAGATGTATGTATGCTCTACCCCTTTCATTCAACTAAGATGTAAGCTCTTTGATGTCAGGGGCGGTCATTGTTTCTGGTTTTGTTTTATTCATTTCTAGTGCCTTTCTGGTACTTAAAATTTTTTATTAAAATTTAATTAAAGTTAATGGAATTGGCAAACACATCTGAGCCAAATGACTTTACCTTCAGTTCCTGGCATATTGTAGAAGGTATTAAAGGAATGATTATGAAAACTTTCCAAAACAAAACTAGGAAAACAAAGAGGCAGCATAATTTTAATCAAGAGCATAGAATGACAGTCTGAACTTTTCCCCCCTTTTTGACAAGTTTACTAGATTATTAAACCAATAGGATGCTGTGACTATAATTTACTTAGGTTTCAACAAAATATTTCACAAAATTTCTTCCATTATTCCTATGGATGAGAAGGAAAGATCTGTAGTTCCTTCTAACTATAAATCTATAATCCTGTAAAAAGTGGGATAGAAGAGATTACAGTTATGTGGGTTGGGAACTGTTTGAATGACCAGGCTCTAAGAGTAATCAGGAATGACCAGGTAGGACAGAATCAAACCAAGGATTTGTGGTTGGCCCTATGTTGTTTACCATTTTCTTCAGTGAATGGGATAAAGGCATAGATGGTATGCTTATCAAATTTGCACAAAACTCAAAGGGATAGTTAACATGTTGGATGAATGAGGCAGTATTCAAAAAGATCTTAACAGTTTGGAGCCCAATCTAATAAAACAAAATGCAAAAGAGATAAATGTAGTTTTACACTTTTGGTTAAAAAACCCAGCTTCTTAAATATATGACAAAGCTAGGTACCAGTTCATCTGAAAAAGATTTGTTGTTTTAAATAAAGTGCAAACTTAACATGAATCAGCAGTGTGACATCAAAGGCAAAAAAGCTAATAAAATTTCAGGCTGGATGAAAGATATATATTTAGTCCAATGTCCTCTATATTATGCTGGTCAGGCCATGTCTATAAGTGAACTATGTTCAATTATAGGCACCTAATTTTAAAAGGGAAATCTATAAGCTTAATAATATCTAGTAAAGGGCAACAAGGATGGTGAAAGACAAGTAGAAGGCATAACTTATAAAGATCAGTTGAAGGAGCATAAGATATTTAAATGAGAGAGAAAACCTAAAGAAAATTTACCTCTCTTCAAGCATTTAAAGAGCTGTTTTGTTGGGAAAATATTAGAGGGACAGCTGGGTAGCTTACTGTACTGGGAGCCAGGCCTAGAGAGGGAAGGTCCTGGGTTCAAATATGACCTCAAGACACTTTCTAGCTTTGTGACCCTGGGCAAGTCATTTAACCCCAATTGCTTAATCTTCATCACTCTTCTGCCTTGGAACCACTATATAGGATTGATTCTAAGACAAAGGTAAGGATTTGAAAAAGATTAGATATGGTTTCACTTGATCCCAAAAGGAAAAAGTAGAAGTAGATGGGTAAATGTTGCAAAGAAGGAGACTTTGTTGTACTCAATTTAAGGAAAATTTTCCTAAAGAAAAGTTATCTAAGTGTGGATTAAACTTGACCTCTGAAGTCCCTTTCAAATCTACAATTATATAACAATTAATCAATCAACAACATTAATTAAACACCTATTATGTTCCAGGTGCTGTGCTAGGCTCTTGGATTACAAGTACAAAAACAAAACCATTCCTCCCTTGAAAAAAGTTATGTTCCTATTCATTCTATTATTCTATTCTATAAATTCTATTTATTCTAAAGCTGTTTTCCTTTTCAGTTTATCTGCTTATGAGGGTCTGAATTACACTTTCCTCCATTTATGTTAATTCACATGCCATTGACTTCCATCAGAGAAGAGAGGTGACCATTCATTTTGCTAAATGTTTCTCATATTCAAATGTTTTTAATTCTTACCTGTTATACAATTGCTTAATGGTTCTTATAGACTCTTTATTAAATACCTGATTTCAAGAACAGGTGGGATTCAATACTTCCTTGAATCATATAGAAAAGTGTAGCTTCAAAGATTTAAATAACCTGTTTAAATTCCTATAATTTGGGTTGACACATAAATAAGGAGAAACATGCAGAAGATTAGAATTAAGGTCAGAAAACGTGTGTTCATTTCCTGAGATGTATATTACACCCTTGAAATTCTCAATATCCATTCAGGTAGATAGCAATTTAAGACTCTAACTTAAAAAAAAAAAAAAGACTATAAGTCACAGCTGAGTTTCTGGATCTGGATTGGTTGAAGAAGCTTTCACAAGAGTGCCTGTTCTCACTAAAGAAATCATCCATCCAGATGTCAAAGCAATCATCCCTCCCCCCCTAACTAAGCACCACAATTGAGAAATCAAAGCCTTAGATGGTTTTTTTACACTTAAAAAATTCAAAAGACACAAACCATCCATCTATAGAGTAGTAATTTTTCCTTACTTTAAACCCTAAATTCTAAAGTAGCTCAGAGGAGTGTGGACAGGAATAACAAATAAAATTTAAAATCTCCAATACTTGCCTACCTAGGCTTTTACATTTGTACTTGAAATTTTTGTTAAGAGATCCCATTGTTAGAAGGAAGCATTGTTTATGAAGAATTCTTGATTCAGAAATTTCTTCTTGACAAAAAGGACCTTGAGAGATTTTTAGGGGATACAGTGTTTAGTAATAAGTTAATAAATGCTTGTTGATTGATTGAATGATTTCATGTCCTAAAGGCTGCCTTTGTATTTCTAGAGCTTCTTGTTAATATAAATGTGGAGGAAAAACAAAATTACCATTGAGAATTATTTTAAGGTTGTGGTTATAAGTAATATTATATCCATTGGAAGACCTATAACGATAATATAACAAACATAAGGTGATACTGTAAATAAACATACACTATATACACTATAATAAATGTATAATGTAGTTAAAGTATGAAAAGAAAGTTGCAGTTCTTGTCGTAGATACTTATCAATTCAAGCTCCAACCCTAAATCAGTCCTGCCTCACTTAACTTCTACAATCCACTAATTCAAAGATCTCAATGGTGTGAGTACTTCCTCTGAGATTACCTCCAGATTATTCTATATATATATTCTATAAACATAGAGATTTTTGTTTGTTTTCACTTTTTTCCTCCCAATATAATGTGACCTCTTTGAAAGCAGGGACTGTTTTTTGCTTTTCTTTGTCCTACCAGCACTTTGCTCAGTGTCTGGCACATAGTAGGTACTTAATAAAAAAACTTATTTTATTAACTACTCCCTCACTAAGCCTTACTTCTCAATCCATTCATACAACAAGGGATATTATATTAGCTCCCTGTTTGTCAGGAGTTTGAAGGGCAGCTGTTTGCTGATTATATTAATATATTAAGTTCTTAGTGGTCTGCCAATAATCAGGCCAGAGGTATACTTATCCCCCCATCATATTTTTCAGTTAAACCCCTATCAATTTCCCTTATTTTTTATCTATTGCAAAGGTTTCATCAAATCACTTTTTACCAATGGTATTATTTTAGAAAACACTAAATCGTAGAAGTAAAAGAAAATGTAGGTATATTCGTATCAATAGTGCCCATTTTAGGCATCACACACTGTGACATTTATTGCAATTCCTCTCCAACCTCCTGCCCTTCCTCATCCCCCAAGCAATAAGGAAGTCTGTAATCAGGAGATTAAATTCTTGTTTGCTCTCATCCTTGAGCTGAGCAAAGGGCAATTTACTCACAAACAGGTACAGTCTTAGAAACTGCACTAATGAATGCAGGAGCTACTGGATACCTCATTGTTTCCTTAAAATACAGCATACATAGTGTCGAGAAAGGGGGGGTGGGGCAGGTAGTGTGGTGGCAATTTCAGTTTCCTGGCTGCCCTTCTCAGTTTGCTAGGACAATGTAGGAATTTGTTTTGCTTACTCTACACACATATTAAAAGGAGTTGATTTTTTTTCCCCAGTGAGGAGAGGGGGAGAAATAGGGAGAAGCAAAAATTGTTTTTTGTTCATTAAAAAAATTACTTTTAAAAAACCATGGTCTTCTTCAGAACCCCAATTTGCCACCACTATGCTATATGGCATCATACCTATCACACATGCTTGCTCCTTCTGAATGATTCCTGTCTCAAACTGAGGAACTAGTGCTAGGCCCATAAGAGTATTGGTATCAAAAGAGTAAGGTTTTACCCAAGGGAAGAATTTGGGATGATTAAAATATGGTGCAATTTCTCAAATACAATCCAGTCCACTCACCTGCTATTCAATTGGAGACCCAATTCACTGTCCTACAGTGTTCAAGATATAGTAGTAGTAGTAGTAGTAGTAGTAGTAGTAGTAGTAGTAGTAGTAGTAGTAGTAGTAGTAGTAGTAGTCTCTCGGTAACTGAGGATGACGATTGTCTTTGTGCGCTTTCATCTGTGATGTAGATGAGTGTGCACAAAGACACTTGTGGGTGAAGGAAATTTAAGTGGAAAAGTCGATGCACAGAGACAGTCCCCCTCTCTAGGTGTTGGAAGCCTGGGTCCAGTGGCACGAAAAGTCATTACACCTGGAGACTTCCTCAGCTGCATTGGATGGCCGTGTTGTCTTTTGTGCTCCAGCACGCCCTGAGCACTCCACAGTGCTTTGCTGCGTCGCCCTCTCAACTGTTGAACCTTCTTATTGGTTTCTTCCATCTGTTCAGCCGAAGCAGTCTTCACACGCTGGGTGAGCAAAGCCCTGGTTCACCAGGGGTCAATGACCAATGGCTACCCTCACAAGGTTTGGCCAGCCTGTCAAAGCCCTTTCCCGAAGCTGTTTCCCAGGGTGTGGCCACTGCTGCATGCTATCAGCTACTGGGAGCCACAAGTGAGAGCTGGGTGTCAGGTGGGGGTCAGAGGCTGGAGAGCTGCCCTAGGAGGGCACAACAAGCCCTCCATACCAGAGATACTACCCCTCCCTGAGCACCCCATACACCCCAAGATATATACACTACTTAAACAGCAATTTGAGCAATATTCATCCTTTACATACTTTGTTTTACTCTTGTGGATTGCTCGACTGAACTCTTCTAAGAGACTGTAAATCTTATTGAAGAGGTCCTATGGCATTGCTGGGATTATGATGTCAACATATCTTCCTCAAACAAGGATGTTCAGAGGATTATTTACAAACTCATCTCTATGACTACATCTATCAAAAAACACACATAGGAGACCTACTTATGTAAGGAGAAAACTCCCAAGGCTCTTTGCATTTTGTCTAATGCCACACATTATAGGTTTGTTTCTTCAGCACCTTCCAATTCAGCACTAGTCCAATAACATGATATGCAAGTGTGAGACTTCTAAATAGTCTAAAAACCTTTGAATTCTTTCATTTCTTAATCTTAAACTTAACATTAAATCTTAATCATTTCTTAATCTTAAATAATATTTTCTAAAATATTTCTTGCTATTCTTCCCTATGCCCAAATTTGCAGTAAGTATTATAGAAATCTACAGTACCAAAGCCTCCATTATTTTGCAAAAATTAAAATTTGGTGTTTAATAATGTTTTTTAATGTCATTGTCCTCCTTTGTCTCCCATGAATTATTGACCAAATTAAAATTTTGAAATATCTTTTATCCCCTTAGAAATCAGGACCCTCTAAAAAAAAAAAGTAATAAAGACCCTGGAGGCAGCTGGGTGGCTCAGTGGGTTGAGAGCCAGGCCCAGAGACAGGAGGTCTTGGGTTCAAATGTGAACTCAGACATTTCCTAGCTGTGTGACCCTGGGCAAGGCACTTAAGCCTCAATGCCTAGCCCTTACTGCTCTTCTGCCTTAGAATCAATGGTAAGGGTTTTTAAAAAAAGGAAAAAGAAAGAAATCAGGACCCATAACTAGATCTTCTCTACGGTACGTTTACTATTATTCCATTTTGAAAATAAAAATTTTAAATATGCATTTAACCTTTAAAGTATATAAGGAACTATCCAAAAGAGGACACAATCTTAGATGATGTACACTATGTTCTGCATGCTAGCAATCTGAGTTGAGGCTTAGAAAGCCTGTTTCTAGAAACATGTAATGTACAAATAGACTTTACTTCTAATTCAGAACATGTAGAGGTATTGTTACTTTCCTACCTGTTTGCTCCATGGTGATAAAAGCTTTTAATGGGCTACTGAGCTGGAACTGAGTGTACAAAAGGATTGAAGGGACAAAAATTGCTTTGTCTCGGCAGCTTTCAAGTGAGAAAGAAGAACTAATATAAACCTCTAGGTAAGGAGAGAGGAGCAACCTTATGCCCCCATCTTTGCTTCCATGTAACTTTGAACAAATAACAAAAATTCATCTGTTCCTGTTGTGTTGATTCTTTCCTCATATTAGGTGAATGAGTATTGGAGGAGCAAACCAGATCAACCACTTATAAGCATCAGTCAGAAATTCTACCTGAGGCCTAGCAACTGGAATTCAATGGCAAAGCCCGCCATAGCCAAAGCAGCTAAGCCTGGAGAGGAGCTAGTAATTAGAAGTGCCCTGCCTGACCCAGCCCAGAAGTGAATTGACCCTAGAGCCAAGATATGTCATCCTGAAGCTAAGGAGCAAACTTATCTATAGGCTGCACCCCAACCAGAAGTAAAGTGTGGGGTAGAGGGAATAAGCTCCAAGCATTGTGCTAAGTACTTTACAAAGATCTCATCTGAGCAAAAATGAACTAGTTGCATCAAATGTTTAGTAGGAATTGCTTTAACTTTAAATAGTCTACCCAGGCACTAAGGTGATAGAGAAGAGTATGCTCCTGATTTCAGACATGTTTTCTGCTTTGGGGTTTCTTGTCTAATCATAGGTGTCTTCAATTTGAATTTGAGATAGCTGCATCTTTTCTTGGAGATGATCTTGTGAGTATAAGAAATCTAGAGATCTTGTGATCCTAAGTCAGTGACATCTACACTTTCAGAGAAATCCCAGCAAATACTCTAGTGCTTCTTATCAGAGATGTTTCACTGGCTCTAACAGCCTTAAGTTCTGACCCAGCTTTCCCAAAGTCATGCACTTGGAAGAATTTGTTTGGGCAGAACTGAGCCAAGGTGAAATGTAACAATGGCTATTTAGCATTTCTAGATTTTAAGTCTCAGTCTCCCAAGAGAGGATAAGAGTCCTTATAAGTTACTGAATCTTGTTTTAATTCCTTTTTGTCAATATGTTTGCAGGCCTTTGATGTGTTAAATATTTCTTTTGTGTATAGGAAATAAATAGTGGTCTCGTACCTGATTCATATTGTACACTGAGCCCTCTACTACCACTAAGGCCACTACAACTTTGAAGATATCCTAGACATGAAACAAATGTAAGGTTTAATCAGTTTTTCCCTGGGAAAGAGAGGTAAGGTCTATATTGAGCCAAAGGAGAAAGACCAATCTCTATCCTTAGAGACTAGGCTTTCTCAGGACTGAACTCACCCCAGACCAAATGTGTTGTGATCCAGAAAACAGGAGCCACTTAGTAGAAATGGAGAGGGCACAGTGCCCCAGAAACTTGGGTCCAGATTTTGATTCTGACTTTCAGGGCCATATAAATATGAATTGGAAATTGCTTAAGTCAGTAATTTTTTATGATTAACAGAAGAAATTCTATTGGTTAAATTTTCCAAATTGCTTGGAAAATAATGTCTCCAATAAGACTTTTTATTTTTTATTATTTTATTTTATTTAGTCAATTTAGAACATTATTCCTTGGTTACAAGAATCATATTCTTTCCCTCCCTCTCCTCTCCTCACCCTTCCTATAGCCAACATGCAATTCCACTGGGTATTTATTACATGTGTCCTTGATCAGAACCTATTTCCATGTTGGTGATGTTTGCACTAGGATGTTCATTTAGAGTCTACATCCCCAACCATATCCCCATTGACCCATGTAATCAAGCAATTGTTTTTCTTCAGTTTTTCTTCCCACAGTTTTTCCTCTGAATGTGGATAGTGTTCTTTCTCATAGATCCCACTGGGTTGTCCAGGATCACTACATTTCTGCTAATGGAGAAGTCCATTACATTCGATTGTACCAAGTGTACCAAGCTCCTTTCACTCCACATCACTTCCTGGAGGTTGTTCCAGTTCCCATGGAATTCCTCCAATTCATTATTCCTTTGAGCACAATAGTATTCCATCACCAACATATACCACAATTTGTTTAGCCATTCCCCAATTGAAGGGCATCCCCTCATTTTCCAATTTTTGGCCACCACACAGAGTATAGCTATGAATATTCTTGTACATGTCTTTTTTCCTTATTATCTCTTTAGGGTACAAACCCAGCAGTGCTATGGCTGGATCAAAGGGCAGACAGTCTTTTAGTGTCCTTTGGGCATAGTTCCAAATTGTCCTCCAGAATGGTTGGATCAATTCACAACTCCTCCAGCAATACACTAATATCCTGGCTTTGCCACATCCCCTCCAGCATTCATTACTTTCCTTTGCTGTCATGTTGGCCAATCTGCTAAGTGTGAGATGATACCTCAGAGTTGTTTTGATTTGCATCTCTCTGATTATAAGAGATTTAGAACACTTTTTCATATGCTTATTAATAGTTTTGATTCCTTTAACTGAAAATTGCCTATTCATGTCCCTTGCCCATTTGTCAGTTGGAGAATGGCTTGATTTTTTGTACAATTGATTTAGCTCTTCATAAATTTGAGTAATTATACTTTTGTCAGAGGTTTTTGTTATGAAGATTGTTTCCCAATTTGTTGCTTTCCTTCTAATTTTGGTTACATTGGTTTTGTTTGTACAAAAACTTTTTAATTTGATGTAATCAAAATTATTTATTTTACATCTTGTGATTTTTTTCCAATTCTTGCTTGGTTTTAAAATCTTTCCTTTCTTAAAGATCTGATATGTATACTGTTCTGTGTTCACCTAATTTACTTATACTTTACTTCTTTATGTTCAAGTCATTCACCCATTCTGAGTTTATCTTGGTGTAGGGTGTGAGATGTTGCTTCAAACCTAATCTCTTCCACACTGTATTCCAATCTTCCCAGCAGTTTTTATCAAATAGTGGATTTTTGTCTCAAAAGCTGGGATCTTTCAGCTTATCATAGACTGTCTTGCTAAGGTCACTTACCACAAGTCTATTCCACTGATCCTCCTTTCTGTCTGTTAGCCAGAACCATATTGTTTTGATGACCACTGCTTTATAGTATAGTTTGAGATCTGGAACTGCAAGGGCACCTTCCTTTGCATTTTTTTCATCATTTCCCTGGATATCCTTGATCTTTTGTTCTTCCAAATGAACATTGTTATGTTTTTTTTTAATTTTTCAAATTCAGTAAAAAGGTTTTTTGGCAGTTCAATGGGTATGGCACTAAATAAATAAATTAATTTGGGTAGGATTATCATTTTTATTATGTTAGCTTGTCCTACCCATGAGCAATTGATGTTTTTCCAATTGTTTCGATCTAATTTTAATTATGTGGAGAGTGTTATGTAGTTGTGTTCATATAGTTCCTGTGTTTGTCTTGGCAGATAGATTCCTAAGTATTTTATATTGTCTCGGGTGACTTTAAATGGAATGTCTCTTTCTAATTCTTGCTACTCAGATGTATTGGAGATATATAGAAATGCTGATGACTTGTGTGGGTTTATTTTGTATCCTGCAACTTTGCTAAAGTTTTTGATTATTTTGACTAGCTTTTTGGTTGATTCTCTAGGATTCTTTAAGTAGACCATCATATCATCTGCTGAAAGTGATAGCTTGGTCTTCTCACTGTCTATTTTAATACCTTCAATTTCTTTTTCTTCTCTAATTGCTAATGCTAGTGTTTTTAGTACAATGTTAAATAATAGAAGTGATAATGGGTATCCTTGTTTCACTCCTGATCTTATTGGGAAAGCTTCTAGTTTATCCCCATTGCAGATTATGTTTGCTGATGGTTTTAGATATATACTGTTTATTATTTTTAGGAAAGGCCCTTCTATTCCTATGATTTCTAGTGTTTTCAATAGGAATGAATGTTGTATTTTGTCAGAGGCTTTTTCTGAATCTATTGAGATAATTATGTGATTTTTGTCGATTTGTTTGTTAATAAAGTCAATTATGTGGATGGTTTTCCTAATATCAAACCATCCTTGCATTCCTCGTATAAATCTTACCTATCATTTTGCTAGTATCCTATTTAAGATTCTTGCATCTGTTTTCATTAAGGAGATTGGTCTGTAGTTTTCTTTCTCTGTTTTTTGACCTGCCTGGCTTTGGAATCAGTACCATATTTGTGTCATCCGACAAGACTTTTTAGCTAAAACATAGGATAGGTTATTTTCTTCCTTAGTATCATAGATCTAAAGTTGGAAGGGATTGTCTCATTTCCTCTTTCTCATAAATGATGGAAGTGAAGGTCAGTAATGCTGACTTAACCAAAATTATATAAGAGCTAAGATTTGAATTCAGATTTGAATGAGCCAGGGTTCATTCTTCTGTACTATTTTGCTATACT
This sequence comes from Monodelphis domestica, assembly GCF_027887165.1. NCBI lineage: Eukaryota > Metazoa > Chordata > Mammalia > Didelphimorphia > Didelphidae > Monodelphis > Monodelphis domestica. The sequence continues at coordinate 110,800,647 of NC_077233.1, forward strand.
AATATCTTATGACATTAAGACCCAAATATGCCTTAGTTTTTTGGTCATTCTCTTGTTTCCTTGCACACCCTAGGAAGTTTAGTAAGCCTAGCATCCTCCCCCCAGGATAATGAGAACATTTTCCAAGAAACATTCCACATATTACAAAAGAAAATTTTATTTAAAAGGAGGGGGAAAATAGAAATCCTTGAATAAGCAATCACTCATCTCAGTTAATCTGCAATTCACCAACCCCAGATAGAGGCCAATGCCCAGAGTCATTTATAGTCTCAAATATGAGAAGGGTTGGCCTACTATACTTGGCATTCAGAGTATATAAAGAGGCTAAGTGCTCTCTGTCTCTATCTTTCTCTCTCTCTCCTTCCCTCTTTCTCTCCTAACATTTTCACTCTTATTCTCTCTCCTTTGCCTCACCTCTCTCCCTTTTTCTAGCTTACTTTTTTTAACTAGTATTTTACTTTTCTCATTTAAATTTTTCTTTAATATGAAGTTAATGGTAATAAACATGAACATTTCAGTATACAAAGAAGGACTAAAAGGAATATTGAACATGAAATCATAAATTTCAGTTGTATACAATTTGATTTTTAAAGAAAGTGAATATTAAACTTATCCCAGTAGTAGTAAAATTGCTGGGTTTTGTTTCTAATCTGAAGGTATTTTGTTTATTTTTTAATGCTTTATTAACAGCCTTTTGCATTTTAAATGAATGAAAGAATGAATAAAAAGGTATTCATAAAGCACTTAGTATGTATAAAACACTGTGTTAAGTACTAGGGATGTAAGCAGAATCATAGGTACAGTTTCTGTTCTTCAGGAGCTTAATTCTAATAGGAGAAAAAATATACAGAAGTTTTCACTTGCAAATAAAAGGAAAGGCCCCACGATTGTTAGGATGCAGCAGCAAAGCAGATGATAGTACAACTTCTTTAATGTTGTTTCCATTGATAAAAATCATATGTGTTTCTGATCTTGAACCATTTGACAGAGCCAAGGACTTAGGCAGTGAAAGCTTCCTTTTCTAGGTTTTCTATATCTGTGGCTGATGAAGTCAGTGGATGCAGCATCCATATTGCCAGGTTATATTTGTACAAAGGTTACTTGCTAAGATAATGGCTGTAAGGACTGGACTGGAAACAGGAGCTGTGATCTGGGGAACAACACTATTCCTAGGACTCTTGGGCTAATCTATCTGTCAGTGGCAGTTGAGTAGTTGGTGCTAGAGAGGAAGACGGAACCCTTATGACTTTTTTCTCCTCAAAGATATCAGTGACTAGAAGCAAGGCTGGTGATCTGTACAGCTTTCCTAAGGTTCTTGGGTTCATTCTCCTGGGTTACCTCCATCACAGCCTGAGGGAAAGTGGTACAGTTGAAAGAGATTAGCTTTGTAAAAAGCAAGAAGTAAAGGGAATTGCCACAGGGCAATGACAGGGACAACATTCCAAAGCTCTCAGCACAGAGGAAGTGCTGGCAGTTGGTGGACTTTGGATGAGAGAGAAGTCTCCTTTTGCTCTAGCTGTTAGAATATAGCTGTTTGGTATTTCTGGGGTGGACCCAGAAAAGTCATTATTTCCCTCTCTTTGACTGTCCTGATATTGTGTCTGGATTTTCTGCTGCTGATACAGAGAAGTGGATTCTGCAGTTGCTGGTGACATCTTACTGGAATTTGCTGTTTGGATCAAAGAAATGACTCCTGTGTTGTCAGATTTCTTTGGGCCCCTTTGTCCTTGCCTCTACCAATCCTTCCTTAACTTGAATTAATTAGTTAGTTTAGTATAATTATAGAGAATATAGGATTTTCATATCTGGAGTGTGTTCGAAGTTATTCCCTGATTCCCTTCCATTCCTTTCTCCCTTTAGGTAAATAAACTTTTATTTTATATTTATAGCTAGTTTGAACCCTTCTTTTACACATCCTATAATAGTACTCAAGATGGTGACAGTGGTTTAACATTCCTAGCACATGCCTCATCCTATGAAGGTCTATTCTTCCAGTTATTTAGATCCAATTTCAATTGTGTGAAAAGTATTTTGTAATTGTGTTCATATAATTCCTGTGTTTTTCTTGGCAGATAGATTCCTAAATATTTTATATTGTCTAGGGTGATTTTAAGTGGAGTTTCTCTTTCTAACTCCTGCTGCTGAGTTTTGTTGGAAATATATAGAAATGCTGATGATTTATGTGGGTTTATTTTGTACCCTGTAACTTTGCTAAAATTGTTAATTATTTCCACTAGCCTGTAAGTTGATTTTTCTAGGATTCTTTAAGTATATCATCATATCATCTGCAAAGAGTGATAGTTTAGTTTCCTTATTACCTACCTTAATCCCATGAAGACCTATTCTTCAAGAGACTCTTAGAATTACTAGTCAGGACTTCCGGTCAAGATGGCAGCTTAGAAGCTGCAAAAGTTCAGACCTCAGAAACCCTTCCTTACCGATCGCAAAGTGAGTGCTCCTAGGACACCGGAATTCAAGCTGAACAACAGGACAGACCTGGGGAACCCTCCTCCTGGACCTGGATCAAAAGGTATGCCCCCCCAAAAGCCAGAACCCTAGATCACTCGGATCTAAGGGGCAGGCAGAAGGAAGGTCCCTGGACCCATCCCCCCCAACCCAGAGTGCTGAGCCCATGGCAGCAGCGGGAACCTCAGGGCTCTGAGGACTCACCTTGAAAGCAACCCGAGCCAGTCTCCGGAGCGCCCAACACAGACGGCAGGGAAGCATAGAGAGAAGGGGGAAGCCTGTGGCCTCCTGGCTAGGTTCTTCCCTCTGGGTCTCGGGGGAGGTCCCAGCTTCGGGGCACCAGCTGAGCCCAATCCCATCGGGAGCCCTCAGAGCTACTGAAAGGACAGAGGGCTCAGGGCTGGCAAAGGGGTGGCTCCGAAGAGCCTACCTTGAAAGTAACCCAGGCCAGTTTCTGGGCACTCAACACAGACTGAGGAAGAGGAGGTTGCTGCTTTTCTCTTTCTTCTTTTTGGCTCCGGGATCATTCGGCCCACACTACCTGAACCTAATCCCATCAGGAGCCATCAGAGTCCAGGCAAGCCACTACCCCTCCCCCCTTAGAGAGCAGGGTCTTCTGAAAGAACCAGTTGAACCTAATCCCATCGGGAGCCCTCAGAGCTACTGAAAGGACAGAGAACTCAGGGCTGGCAAGGGGGGTGCTCCAGGGAGCTTGCCTTGAAAGTAACCCGGGCCAGTTTCCGGGCATTCAACACAGACTGTGGAAGAGGAGGTTGCTGCTTTTCTCTTTCTTCTTTTTTTTTGCATCCGGGATCATTTGGCCCACACCACCTGAACCTAATCCCATCAGGAGCCCTCAGAGCCCAGGCAAGCCACGACCCCTCCCCCCCTTAGAGAGCAGGGTCTTCTGAAAAAACAGAAACCTAGAGGCGAAGTCAAGATGGCAGCCTAGAAGGAGCATAGACCTGGCAGCCTGGCCAGAGCTTTGGAGATCCTCCATATCTGCTCCAGCCATCCAGGAAGTTTAAAACTCAGGGTAAACCCAGTCCAACTAAGCTGAACTCAATCCCATCAAAAGTCTCCCGAACCCAGATAAGCCCAGACTCCCCATCCATCCTCATTGACTGCTGGACTTTAAGCCAATCAAAGGCCTCCAGAGGACAGGAAAGCTCAAACCCCCAACAACCCTCCCCCAGAGATTACACCAAGAGATCCTCTGTTAAAGCTCCAAGAGGGGAGACTGATAGAAGTCCCCAAAAAACAAAAAAATGAGAGGAACAAGAGCACAGACAAATACGGGGAGGAAAGAAGGGGTGAATTTGAACAAACAACAGAAACAGAAGAAAGAAACTACAATAGACAGCTACTACTCACCAAATGGAAAAGAGGGGGAGAGATCAGCAAACAATAAACCAGAAATCCCAGCGAATTGGATACAGGCTGTGGAAGAACTCAAAACACAACTAAGAGAGGCTGAAGACAATTGGGAAAAGAACTTAAAAATTAAGATAAGTCATCTGGAAACAGAGGCACTTGAACTAAAACAAGAAAATAGTGTCCTGAAAGCCAAAATCATCCAGCTGGAAAATGAGGCAAAGGAGATGAAAGACGAGATAAAGAGGATGAAAGACGAGATAAAGAGGATGAAAGACGATCTTCAAAGAAAATCAGAGCAGAAGGAAAAAGACAACCAAAAAGCCAGAGATGAAATCCAATCTTTAAGAACCAGAGTAAAACAACTAGAATCAAGTGACCTCACAAGGCAGCAGGACACTATAAAACAAAACAAAAAGAATGAAAAATATTGAGGAAAATGTGAAGCATCTCATTCACAAAACAGATGATTTAGAAAATCGTTCAAGAAGAGACAATTTAAGAATAATTGGACTACTAGAAGACCACAACAAAAGAAAAAGCCTGGACAGAATACTAGAGGAAATTATCCAGGAAAACTGTCCCAAAATCCTAGAATAAGAGGGGAAAGTGGAGATTGAAAGAATCCACAGATCACCCCCTGTATTTAATCCCAAACTGACAACACCAAGAAATGTTATAGCCAAATTCAAAAACAATCAGATAAAAGAACAGGTATTACAAGCTGCCAAAAAGAAACCATTCAGATACCATGGAAACATGGTGAGGATAACACAGGATCTGTCTGCATCCACACTGAAGGACCGAAAGGCATGGAATATGATATTCCGGAAAGCAAGGGAACTAGGCCTACAGCCAAGAATAAAATACCCATCAAAACTGACTATATTCTTACAGGGGAAAGTATGGTCATTTAACACAACAGAGGAATTCCAAGCATTCATAAATAAAAGACCAGACCTGAACAGAAAATTCGAAGTCCAACCACAGAATTCAAGAGAATCATCAAAAGGTAATTAAAAAAGAGGGGAAAATAACAACAACAAAAACTTTTTAAGAGACTCAATAAGTTAAAATGATATGTATCCATATAAGAAAAGAGGTCATTGGTAACTCTTAAAAACTGTTGCTATCACCTGAGCAGCTAGAAGAATTACACTCAGAGGGAACAGTGACAAACTGTATAGGATGAAAGGACAAGACATAAATAGGTATATAGATATATGCATGCATAAATACATATACATGTGTATGTATATATATATATACATATATAGAGCTAAAAAAGAAAAGAGGTTATGACTAAAAGAAATGGGAAAAGAAACAAATGGGAGTAAATTTCTATGTCACAAAGAAGCTCATGGCGGGAGGGGGGAGAACATCAATACACTGGAAGGGTAAAGAGGTTGGAGACAGGAAATACTCAACTCTTACGTACTTTGAAACTGACCCAAAGAGGGAAGAACAATCCAATCCATTGGGGAAGAGAATAGATTTGAGCCCTATAGGGGAGTAGAAGAGTAAAAAATGGACTGGTGGGGAGGGAAGCAGTACAAGGGAGGGGGGGGGTGGATTTTAAAAAGACTACAGGGGAAAGTAAGGGAGGGAATAAGAAGAGAGGGGGATAGAAAGGGAAGTAAAATAAGGGAGAGAACGGGGTTGGGGGGGAGGGACTGACTATAAGCAAACATTGGTATAGAAGGAAATAGTGAAAGGGCAGGACCAGGAGTAGAAATCAAAATGCTGGGAAATACACAGCTAGTAATCACAACTCTGAATGTGAATGTAATGAACTCACCCATAAAATGCAAGCAAATAGCAGAGTGGATTAGAATCCAAAACCCTACCATATGCTGTCTGCAAGAAACACACATGAGGAAGGTAGATACGCATAGGGTGAAAGTAAGAGGATGGAGCCAAACCTATTGGGCATCAAATGATAAAAAGAAGGCAGGAGTAGCAATCATGATATCTGACAAAGCCAAAGTAAAAATAAATCTAGTTAAAAGAGATAGGGAAGGTAATTACATCCTGATAAAAGGCAGTATAGACAACGAGGAAATATCTGTACTCAATATGTATGCACCAAATAGCAGAGCATCCAAATTTTTAAAGGAGAAACTAGAGGAGCTCAAGGATGAAATAGATAGAAAAACTATACTAGTGGGAGATCTGAACCTTCCCCTATCCAAACTAGATAAATCAAATCAAAAGATAAATAGGAAAGAGGTGAGAGAAGCAAATGAAATCTTAGAAAAATTAGAGTTAGTAGACATATGGAGAAAAATAAATAGGGACAAAAAGGAATACACTTTCTTTTCAGCAATACATGGTACAGTCACAAAAATTGACCAAGTACTAGGGCACAAAATCATTGCAAACAAGTGCAAAAGGGCAGAAATAATAAATGCAACCTTCCCAGACCACAGTGCAATAAAAATAATAATTAGTAAGGGTACATGGATAGATAAATAAAAAATTAATTGGAAATTAAACAATATGATTCTCCAAAACCAGCTAGTTAAAGAACAAATCGTAGAAACAATTAATAACTTCATTGAAGAAAATGACAATGGTGAGACATCCTTTCAAAACCTATGGGATGCAGCCAAAGCAGTACTCAGGGGGAAATTTATATCCTTGAGTTCATATATAAACAAATTAAGAAGGGCAGAGGTCAATGAATTGGGCATGCAAATTAAAAAACTAGAAAGTGAACAAATTAAAAATCCTCAGATGCAGACTAAATTAGAGAGCCTAAAAATCAAAGGAGAAATTAATAAAATTGAAAGTCAAAGAACTATTGATTTAATAAATAAGACTAGAAGCTGGTACTTTGAAAAAACAAATAAAACTGACAAAGTACTAGTCAGTCTAATTAAAAAAAAGGAAAAAAAAACAAATTGACAGTATCCAAGATGAAAAGGGAGACCTCACCTCTAATGAAAAGGAAATCAAGGCAATCATTAAAAACTACTATGCCCAATTATATGGCAAAAAATATGGCAATCTAAGTGATATGGATGAATACTTACAAAAATATAAATTGCCTAGACTAAAAGAAGAAGAAATAAATTACCTAAACAACCCCATATCAGAAAAAGAAATTGAACAAGCCATTAAAGAACTCCCTAAGAAAAAATCCCCAGGTCCAGATGGATTCACAAATGAATTCTATCAAACATTCAAAGAACAGCTAACCCCAATAGTATACAAACTATTTGACAGAATAAGCCAAGAAGGGGTTCTACCAAATTCTTTTAACGACACAAACATGGTACTGATCCCAAAGCCAGGCAGGTTAAAAACAGAGAAAGAAAACTATAGGCCAATCTCCCTAATGAATATAGATGCAAAAATCTTAAATAGGATACTAGCAAAGAGACTCCAACAAGTCATCACAAGGGTTATCCACTATGATCAGGTAGGATTCATACCAGGAATGCAAGGATGGTTCAATATTAGGAAAACCATCCACATAATTGACCATATAAACAAGCAAACTGACAAAAATCACATGATTATCTCAATAGATGCAGAAAAAGCCTTTGATAAAATACTACACCCATTCCTGTTGAAAACACTAGAAAGTATAGGAATAGAAGGGCCTTTCCTAAAAATAATAAACAGTATATACCTAAAACCATTAGCAAACATCATCTGCAATGGGGAAAAACTCAAAGCCTTCCCAATAAGATCAGGAGTCAAACAAGGATGCCCATTATCACCTTTATTATTTAATATTGTACTAGAAACACTAGCAGTAGCAATTAGAGAAGAAAAAGAAATTGAAGTTATTAAAATTGGCAATGAGGAGACCAAGCTATCACTCTTTGCGGATGATATGATGATCTACTTAAAGAATCCCAGGGAATCAACCAAAAAGCTAATCAAAATAATCAACAACTTTAGCAAAGTTGCAGGATACAAAATAAACCCACATAAGTCATCAGCATTTCTATATATCTCCAACCCAGTTCAGCAGGAAGAATTAGAAAGAGACATTCCATTTAAAGTCACCCGAGACAATATAAAATACTTAGGAATCTATCTGCCAAGACAAACACAGGAACTATATGAACACAACTACAAAACACTCTCCACACAATTAAAACTAGATCTAAACAATTGGAAAAGCATTGATTGCTCATGGGTGGGACGAGCTAATGTAATAAAAATGACCATCCTACCCAAACTTATCTATCTATTTAGTGCCATACCCATTGAACTACCAAAAAACTATTTTACTGAATTAGAGAAAACCATAACAAAGTTCATTTGGAAGAACAAAGGATCAAGGATATCCAGGGAAATAATGAAAAAAATACAAAGGAAGGTGGCCTTGCAGTCCCAGATCTCAAACTATATTACAAAGCAGCGATCATCAAAACAATATGGTTCTGGCTAACAGACAGAAAGGAGGATCAGTGGAATAGACTTGGGGTAAGTTACCTCAGTAAGACAGTCTTTGACAAACCCAAAGACCCCAGCTTTTGGGACAAAAATCCAGTATTTGATAAAAACTGCTGGCAAAATTGGAATACAGTGTGGGAGAGATTAGGTTTGAAGCAACATCTCACACCCTACACCAAGATAAACTCAGAATGGGCGAATGACTTGAATATAAAGAAGGAAACTATAAGTAAATTAGGGGAACACAGAATAGTATACATGTCAGACCTTTGGGAAGGGAAAGATTTTAAAACCAAGCAAGACTTAGAAAGATTCACAAAATGCAAAATACATAATTTTGACTACATCAAATTAAAAAGTTTTTGTATAAACAAAACCAATGTAACTAAAATTAGAAGGAAAGCAACAAATTGGGAAACAATCTTCATAACAAAAACCTCTGACAAAGGTCTAATTACTCAAATCTATAAAGAGCTAAATCAGTTGTACAAAAAATCAAGCCATTCCCCAACTGATAAATGGGCAAGGGACATGAATAGGCAATTTTCAGTTAAAGGAATCAAAACTATTAATAAGCACATGAAAAAGTGTTCTAAATCTCTTATAATCAGAGAGATCAAATCAAAACAACTTTGAGGTATCACCTCACACCTAGCAGATTGTTCATGACAGCAAAGGAAAGTAATGAATGCTGGAGGGAATGTGGCAAAGTAGAGACATTAATGCATTGCTGGTGGAGTTGTGAATTGATCCAACCATTCTGGAGGACAATTTGGAACTATGCCCAAAGGGCGACAAAAGAATATCTACCCTTTGATCCAGCCATAGCACTGCTGGGTCTGTACCCCAAAGAGATAATGGACAAAAACACTTGTACAAAAATATTCATAGCTGCGCTCTGTGTGGTGGCCAAAAATTGGAAAATGAGGGGATGCCCATCAATTGGGGAATGACTGAACAAATTGTGGTTTTACTAAAAGGGGAGGAAAGCAAAAGATAAATCCTTAAATGAGCAATCAGTTAGCCCTAAAGATGTAAGTAAAATTTCAGTTCCCCTAATAATCCCAAATATGAGTGGTCCATTACAAGGGCCCTCTACCTCCTCATAACTTATCCATTATGATGAGGACAGGGTGGCAGGGCAAGATGCCTTTTAAAATTCTCTCTTTCTAACTTCTGGTCACGATAGTGGTAACCCATCTCTGTAGTTCCACAATCCAGAAGTTTAAGTAAAGGAAGAATGTCTCGTCTTTTGGTTTCGTCTATCTATAGAAGAAGAAAAAATCTTCCAGAATCTTTTTGTTCTCGAGTTTTCACTGCTTCCCTTGTAGGCCTTTCCTCTTCTCTTTCTTCTCTATTCTCTCTTACCATATCTTAGAGTAGAGACATTTTATTTCCTCTAGTTACTGAAATTCAAGGTGGGCAATCCCTGGAAGAGATAAAAATATAAAGAGGTCATCAGTCAACTTCTATTTCTGCAGTGATGGTGGTAGCATGTGGAAAAAATGACAATGATGGCATAATCAATTTTTAGCTCATTTACATCTCCTGAATTTAATCCCATCAGGAGCCCTCAGAACATTACATTCTCCAAAATTGCTGGAAGAACTAAACCATATCCACACTAAAGTCCTTTCAATAAATGTATTGTATCCAATGAGTACCAGAAATCCGGTAGATGTACAGAGTATAATATAGAGTGTCATCTGATACATCTTCTGGGTTTCACTGTCTTGGAAGGAGCAATAGAACAAAATATGTAGGACTCTTCCAGATTGTGTCCCAAGAGTTGAATGGAGACAGGGTAACTGGCCCATTCCCTCTGTTATGTATTTAAAACCATATTAAAACTAGCTAGCTATCAAATATTATGAGACTACTGTCTTAATTTCACAAAGGGAGATTGAAAGGAAGAAGCACAAATCAGGAATAGGAGATCTACATCATTAAGGTTCTGTAAACTCAATTTCTATTTTGGCAGTGTAAAGTGTCTATGTATTCAGAGATACACATTTAAGAAAGATGAGAATGAAAGACAGGACAATCTGAAAATATAAGCCAGTAGTCACAGAAGCACATAAGAAAGTTGAGGCAGTTAGTCATTTTCTCCTTCCCACAGAAGGCAGTACACCGGGTTTGAAAGGAAATCCATACCCAGAAAGGGAATAGGTACAAAGGAAGGTCAGCCCTTGGGAAGAGAGTGGATATGGAGCTCTCTGGGCATGTGCAAGCAGGTACCTAGATTCAGGGATGATTGATATTCAACTTGTCTTCCTTGCTAGTGACACCTGGTGGTTATAAGCAAAATCAAAAGATGTAAATATTGACTGATTAGATAAACCCTCAGCTCATCCTCTGTCTTGCTAAAGTCTTCTGATCAAAGGCAGAGAAGGCTAGGTGGAGACCTGGCAAAAAAATGGAGAAATTCTTTTAGCCCACAAAGATTAAAAGTTAAGCTCCAGGGGGCATCTGGGTAACTCAGTGGATTGAGAATCAGGCCTAGAGATGGGAGTTCCTAGGTTCAAATTTGACCTCAGACACTTACCAGCTGTGCAATCCTGGGCAAGTCACTTGACCCCCATTGCCTAGCCCTTACCACTCTTCTGCCTTGGTACCAACACACAGTATTGATTCCAAGACAGAAGGTAAGGATTTAAAAAAAAATTAAGCTCCAACTGAAATGGTTTCTCAGGAAGAATGTTTTGTTGTATACTCAGGCACACATATTGGTACTTGCTGACTTTTGGCAATAAATGATTCCATGGTACTCTGAAAGAGAATGAATAGCATCTCCCCAGCTGCTTCACTTGAAATCAATTTAGGCACTCAGAAAATGAGAGCTTGGAGTCAGAGGACCTAGATTCAATGATCAATTTTGCCACATACTCTTATGACAATGGATATAATAAGGAGGCTTCAGTTTGAGACTGATCTTTATGGTGCCTTTTAACATTTTCTGTATGACAGCTCTATCTGTGGTCTAAATATGAAAAAGTTAATATTGATATATATATATATATATTAATAAATAAATAAACAAGATAGACAATATCTATTGGCAATTATTTACTTGCTAAGATTTTTTTCTTGCCTGCAATCTATCCTTTAATTTCACATAATCTGAAGAGGTGAGGAAACATGCAGAATTCATCTATTCTTTGTAAGCAAATAATGACTTTATGGAAAAGTCATGGAGTTATTAAAAAAGTCATGGGAAGAAAATAGAAAAAGCAGCTTGGCAGCTTTTGTTCTCCTCAATTTTACCCTTTGTCTCCCGGGAGAATATAATTCTAAGATCATCCTCTTGAATACAAAAGACCTGATACATGCTTTGTAATGTCTATACACAGCAAGTCATTTTTTTCCTCTCTGGGGCTCTGTTTTTCTCTTCTATCAAACAACAGGGTTAACTAGATGGTCTCTACGGTCCCTTTAAATACTAACTTTGATTCTAAGTGTCTATATTTGCAGTGACAAGAGTATTTAGTTTGGAGTCAGACGATTCCAATGAATTCTTTATTTATCAAACCTATGACAGTCCAAGTCACTTCATTTCTCTGTGCCTCAGTTTCCTAATATGTAAAAGAAATGGATCTAACTAGATGACCTTTCTAAATCTTCATTTAAGAGATCCTGATCACCCACTAAGGGTTGGCTAGAAAACCCAAGTATTGTTGGACCACAATCATTTTTCTGTTTAGCCATTAGATGGAGCCCAAAATCCTGCAAATGGAAAATCCTGGTCCTTGCCAAGACTTAACCCATGTAAGCCAACCATGACTGAGCCATTTTCTACTGGCTCATCTATTTTCGGAATATTAAAGCCCACAGAAACGCAATTTACTCCCCTCCCAATCTTCTAGAAAGTTCAACTAAAATACACCTTCATTTCCTTTGTTCACTCTTTGTTCTTCATACCCTAAAATCACATAAGATCAATTATTTCACCAATTCTGCCAGAACTTTCTAATTGGCCTTTTCACTACTCATTCATTTCTTTCCTAACTACCTCAACCAGTACTGGAGTTTTTCCAAACCCGAATTAGCTGTAATTACCAAAAAACATTAATAGAAACAAATAGTAAGCCAGTCTCTTATTAATCCTAATATCATGGCTGCTCTAGAGGAATCAAACTACTAAGAATTCATACTTAAAGCACTTATAATTTCCCAGCATAGGGTTTCTCTCTTCTATCAGGTGAACATTTTCATTAAAAAAGCTTTTCACATTTTTATAATCAAAAAGATTACAGACTTCATTTTTTCCCTGTTGGTTGAAAATCAGGATAATATCTTTGTTTATTTGCTAATTGTTTCATTTGCAATTTCCTTCTCTATCTTATTTTGCAGATGAGGAAATGGAGGCAAACAGGGTTAAGTCACTATGCAGGGTCACACAGCAAATAAGTGTTTGTGGCTGGATTTGAATTCAGTTCTTCCTGACTTTAGGCCTGGCATACTATCCACTCTGCCTTTGCTAAGTATATGACTTCAAAATCATGTAGTTGGCAAAAATGACCAAAAAATGGGAATAGTCAATGTTGGTGGAGTTGTGAAAAGACAGGCCTATCAATAAACTGTTATTGGAACTATGAATTAGTCCATTTATTCTAGAAAGCAAGAAAATTACCAAAATGTTCATACCCTTTGATCCAAAAATTCTACTGCTATTTGGTACATTATTGTCATTCTCCAATAATTCCTTTAATTCTACCCCATAGATCCCTTCTTGTCAAGTAGTGGATGAACATTTTCTAAGCACTTCCTATGTCTTTTTAATATAACAGGAGTGATTCTGATTTATTGGTGTCATAGGACCAATGGTTTCCTGACACAGCTTCCTTGATCCTAATACAGCTTCCTTCTGCCATGCAATCTGATTGGCTCCAGATTACCTGATGCAGCTTGCTGTTTCTAGGGTCATAAATGGTCTCAATATCCTGTAGATATGACCTCTCAGATTTGCTGAGTGCCTGAGACTACATAAGTCACTGTACCCTAATGACTGTTTGACCCAACTCATTTCCAGATGAGAGAGCTGAATCTAGAAAAGCCATGTGCCACTGTATCCTATGTGCATATACTAACTATGGTAGGGTAAGGTAAATCTTTTTCCTTTGTTAAAAATTCAGTGGGGAGCCAAAGCAGTGAAGCAGAAGCAAAGAAGCAGGAAACCACCATGAGAATCCTTTCCAACCAATATTGAAATAAACATCACAAAATGAATACAGGAGTGAAAATCCAATGATTTATAAATGCTGATTGTGTCCTAACATTGAACCTGAACTAGGAGTGTACTGGTGGTAGAGCCACTGCTATAGCACCTAAACTTGGGAACTTCCTATGGAGTTTAACACCCTCTGGTCCTTTAGATATGTGCCTTTCTGGAACTACCTAGGGAGCTGCAGTTTGGTTCTTGGTGACAAGATTCTCAGTAATTTGGTTCTCAGTGATGGCCCTTAGTGATTTCTGCTGGAAATGATAAGTGACCAAGTGTCCAAAGGATGGACTCTTGTGGAGGTACTTATAGTGATCTGAACTGTAGAAATGGTTCTAGTCTTCCTTTTTTTTTAAGCCTTTCTGCCTTGGAGACTTTTTAGTAGCACTTTTTCTCAATGGTATTTCTCATAAAGTGGGGAATGAAATTTCTCTCCATCCCTTGGTAATGACAAATTACTTACAAAGCACATAGGATGATACTATGCTTGCCTATGTCAGCCTTTCTATTTCCTTCTCTGGACACAGGTCAGTGACCAACATGCCTGGAAAATGTTTGCAGATTTAATGTTTACCTTGTGAGTTTATATATTTGAATTTTTTTTAATTGGATGCCAACAGCCCAACAAGAGATTTCCTCTCAGCATTTTTCCATAAAGTCTTGACCTCCAAGAATAAGATTTAGGAAAAGGCTATCATTAAGAGACTTAATGGCATTTTGAAATGAAACCTGAATTAAGCATACTTAACACCTACACAATACCAGTCTTAATGCACACTTTTGGATCTGTAAAAGAGATCGTAATGGATTTGGAAATGATCCTAACAAAAACCTATGCAATATTAATGAAACAATTGTTCTATCATCCTAAATTAATAAGACACCCATAAAATAAAGGGGAAATGAATTGATAGGCATACTCAGAGTGTGTTTAAAAAAAACAAACTTGTTCAAAAGCCCACAGAAAAAACTTGGGGGAAAAAAACAAACACTACTTCTGAGTCCTAGTCAAGCCAGACAAATTTCAATACTATTGGGATAGTTGAATATAATAGAAAGATATGGTCCAGAAAGAGCCAATGAAATGACTATACTTACAGAATGAAATTAAGACTTACCATTGTGGACATCCACAGGAATTCAAATGATATATTGACAAAGCAACATCAAATAAATGACTGACTCCTGCAAATTAGTTGATGAAACAAAGGGGTTTTAGATGGCAGTTCAGATGCAAGTCATTGCCACTGGAAATTACAGAAAAGTTATTCTCAAGGAGGACAGATTTAGTGCTTAATCCAAATTATGACATATCATTGTAGAAACTGTGTGACATGACACTGTACACTGCAAAAATTTAGCAGTTACTAAATGCTAACAAGAAATGACCTGGTTGTTAGAATTAGATATCAGAAACTCAGTATCATTTGTGTACTAAGAAAAGGAATCCATCTATTGCAAATGCAGACCTCAAAATACCCTTGAAATCTTAACCAATAAACTATACTGGAAGTGGAGTGTTATGGTAGACTCAAATGTTGTCCACAATAACCCAGACATAACATTGACCCATAAAGACTTAAAAGCAGTTTTAATAGATGTTGCTACACCAAATATTCATAGATTCCAAACTATTTGGAATTGAAAGTTTTCAAAAAATAGAAAAACAGCATAAGAAACAGAAATCATATGGAAGCAGGATGAAGTATCCAATATCTTTGGTCATTTCCTTCTGCTACTATATTTATACTAAAAATGCTTTTAGGAAATACACAGAAGATGAGTTTCCATCTTGATATTTTTATTCAGCCACAAAAGCATTTATTTTATCCATCTATGAAGTAGTCTGCAAAACGTGACATATTAAAAGAAATAGCAAGAGTTCTGACTCCACTTGCTAGGAAGGCAGAATAAGAAATGTTCAGATCTCACCAACCATGAGAGAGAGAGAGAGAGAGAGAGAGAGAGAGAGAGAAGAGAGAGAGCTTCAGAAAGAATCCTGGGGTAGCAGAAGGCACAAGTAAAGAGTAAAGCAGTGCTTAGCCCAAACTAGTATGGAGGGAGCAGCAAGGAGGTCCTATCTTGCTGGGGTAGAAGGGGAGAACAAGGAGTGAGCAGTGGAAAGAGCCCAGCTTCTGCAAGAAAGATAGTGAAAACTAACTCGATAATGGGAGGAATGTAGCCCAGCACAATTCAGCCATAACAGAGTCCAGTTGCAATGCAGTGCAGGTAGCAGCCTTGGTAGAAGAAGGAGAAATGTAACCTGACTCAAGGCAAATGGCATCTGAACAAAACAGCTGCAAACTTCCCCACAGTGAGCCAACCAGTTTGCATCTGAGGAGTGCTCAATCTGGGAATGAGTCAGATGAACTGTTCCACCCCAGGAACACCTCAATCCACTCAATCTCAATCCACTGAGCTACCCAGAGGACTTGTTTCTTTTTAAATCATGCTCTGATTTCCTCGATTCCTTCACCTTCCTGGTGAAGAGACGCCTTTTGTGGATTCAAATCAACACCAAGCACTGGGGCTGCAACTTAGAGAGTTACCTGGGAATTCTGGAAGGTTAAATGACTTGACCTGGGTCACCTAAGTAGAAAATGTTTTGGGAAAAACTTGAACCCAGATCTTCTTAACTTTGAAGTCACTTCTTAAACCACTGTACCAAAGTTACCTCTGATTTAATGAGATAATTTTGTAAGGAATTTTGCAAATTATAAAGCACTATACAAATATCCTTTATATTGGGCATTTTGTAAGCTGTGGTCATCTTCATGGTAGTCTATGTTCTCCAACAGAATGAATGTGTCAAGCAGAATGTAAGTGCTCAGAGTGTAGGGACTGGGTGATTTTTATTTGTTCATTTTATTGCTGGTGTCTAGCATATTGTAGGAGCTTTTAAAAAATTGCTAAGCAAAGTTGTGATCACTAAAAGGTAAGATGGCCAAGAAACATCTTATGAACCCATTTAGTTGATAGGAACATAATGAACTAGGGTGTGAGCATCTACAAATGAGGATGTCCCCAAATGCCACCATATGGTTACAACATCAATTGCACATTTTAAGAATTAATTTCTTGCAGTCAAGCTAATAATCAAGAACAGAACATTCCCAATGTTTCATTACAAGACCATATAAAAGCAACCCTGTTTATATAGAATTTTTCAATGTGGCTAAATTATCTGAAATATAAGTCCTTCATCTAAAAAGAGATACTAGCATTCTAGATTGTTTTTAAGTTGAATTCTGTGGTCTCTATTTACTTTCTTTATAAAGTGATTGCCATTTAAAACAAAAAAGAGTATTAGACTTTTTTGAAAAGGGGTTGTTGGAAGAGATGGGTTTTTTTTTTGTAAATTTTCTTATTCTACCTAAATTATCTATCTACAAAAGTTGCTATTTTATCAATCTGATTATTTTTGGATAAATAAAATGTTAGAATTTTGTACTTAAATGTCTCATGACTTTACTTCCATGAGCAAGTTCCCTGTGGCCAAAAGTGGTAATTGTGCTTATTTTCTCTGTGTAAATGTAAGACACTTTGTTCTAACCTTTGACAGAGATTTTAAAGATTTCTTTTCGTTCTTACTAAAAGTGTAGCTTTTTTGATATATAATCAAAAATGTACACTGATTTCAAGAAATTGCCTTTTATGCTTTCAAGCACCTTGCCCAACAATGTCTTTGTGATTTCAAACTAAACTAAACTAAACTAAATAAAACAAAAAACTTTATCACTAGTGTTTTATTCCCCTGCATGAGAAATTAGCAATTTATAAGCAGAGGACAACATTTAGGAAAATAAAAGAGAATTCAAGAAACTTAAATTAGTCATCCACATTAAATAATATGCTTTACTGGCAATTAACAGCTGAAGAGAAGTTTTCCATGAACTGAGCAGTATTCTTAGCCTTATTCCCTTCTGTAAAATTTAACTTAATTGAGGGCAGGGTCTGTAACACTTAAAAATCTTTGTGCCCTCAGCAATTAGACTAGTAAGTTGTATCTAACATGTCAAATCGATAAGCATTTCTTATTTTCCTGCTATGTGCTAGACACTGTGTTGGTTATGTGACTAATAAATAATTGTTGAAAAGTATCTAATAAAATTGGATTCAAATGAGAGGTCCTCCTGGGAGTTTGAGAAAGGCCATTCAATAAAGATTAGGAAAAGTATCAAACCTGTGCTGCTAATAAGTCCTAATAACATTTCTCTGATTTGGGAAGAGAATGCCTAAAAGTAATATGGATGTCACATCCTTCTATACAACTGACTTAGGGGAGCAGTCTGTCTGTGAGTCAGCTGAGAAAGATGGCAGGCAAAGGTCAAAGATCTCTGATAATGAGGCTGACAGCACCTCTGCCATACTCACCTCCTCACTATCATGGAGTGGCCTGGATTTTTACCTCCTTCTTTTACTCCCCATCTCACTCACCCCAATAGGATGTTCCTGATAAACTGTGAGCAGATGTTATAACCACTTAATAGATTTGCCTCATAATTTTCATGAGAAAAACTAAGGCAGATAGTATAAAATAGCTTCCTCCAGAAGTATAACATTAAACCAAGTTTTTAAAGTTCTGGTGCTTTCCTTCCTGAATTCATCTTTCATTTCATTGGACACTTAGATCTAAATGAATAAAGACAAGTAATAGCTACCTTTTAATTATTCGCAATCACATGGTATTTGCTTCTACTTTTATAGAAAGAAAAATTTAGCACAAGCCTCTCTTTGCAAAGGCTGTGTTTGAACTGATCAGAAGAGTTCTTAAATCATCCTGATTAAATTATAGAGAAGTGAACCTTTTGATAAGGATTGACAGAACTGGGAAAACAGCTACTGGAATATGAACAAGCAGCTAGGTGGTGCAATGGATAGAGCACTAGGTTTGGAATCAGGAAGACTTATCTTCATGACTTCAAATTTGGCCTCAACTATTTATTAACTGTGTGACTCTGAGCAAGTCATTTCTCACTGCTTACCTAAGTTTCCTCATCCATAAAATGAGCTGGAGAAGGAAATGGCAAACCATTCCAGTATCTTTGCTAAGAAAATCCAATGTGTTCAAGAAGAATCAGACATGACCGAAACAACCAAACAACAACAAAGTTAGGCTCAATGCAGTCATTCAAATAAGAATTCCTGATGAAACAGAGAGAAAGCATCTGTATCTTCTTGAGCTGGGACTTTCAAATATTGACATCACTATTTAATTTCTGGTGCTGGCAAAGCTAGACATCTTTAGCCCATTATAAATACAAAGATGTATTCCAAGGCCAAGCTTGACTGACACCAAGCACGTTTCTGCTTTGTAGGGCCATTCATTTTAAGGTGATTAAAACAAAAGTAACAGAAATAAGTTTAAAAAGAGATAAGTCAATGTCTTGATGACATCTCTTCATATTGGCTAGAACTCTTATCAGTTATAAATGTCAGTCAAATAATAACATTGAACCCAGGCACTATAATTGTTACAAATATTCTTTGTGGCCTAAAAGGAAGAATGTAGATGTATGATTGCAAGGAAAGCAAGTTCCCCCTCTTCCCAGTGCTTGATGACATTTTTTCATGTCCCTGCCCCTCTGTTCAGCTGCCCAAAAGCAGCTTGAAGTTGCAATTTGGACATATAAACTTGAAAACCTTTACCAATGCTGCTCTAGTCAGAAGACCTGGGTTCAGATCACCCTCCCATGTGACCCTGGGCAAATTTTTTAACTTCCCTGAGCCTCAACTTCCTCATCTATAAAATGAAGGTGGTAGATTAAGTGACTGAGGTGCCTTCCAGGTCTATGCCACAGATGGAGTGCCTTACTTGAAGTCAGAAAACACTGGGTTTATATTTTACTTCTGATGTTTATTAGTTGTGTGATCATGTTTAACCCTCGAACCCTCAGACAACTCTCTAAGAATTATCTGAGGGAGTTCTAACTCACTTCTCAGTTTTCTATTTGGCCTTGTTCATGGTCTTTCTCTGCTCTATTTTATATGGCCTGCTTCTTCACATTTGAATTTTAACAGGTTTTTTTTTTTAAAACACAAATTATTTTTTGGTCCTTTTTTATAACCAAGTTGTTCCTATATAAAAATGGAAGTAACCTTATATCCTTCACAAGTTGATTTAATTCTTTTTCTTTATGCAAAATTGCATTTTGTACCCCTTAAAGTCATATGGATACTTTCAGCAACCAAATTGTTCAAATATAAAATGGAGAGAATTTTTCTATTTTTCTGTTAATAGAGGACCTTGGTAGAACTTGAAAGATCCTGATAGTGCCTTCTGGAGGAATTGGCAGCATCAGCATCAAGAAGTCTTTACCATAGCAACAGAGGCAGTGACAGACTAGTATCTGTAAGGGTGCCAACGAAAAGAGTCAGTATTGGATAGATAGGATGCCAGAAAAATCAGTATTGGATATTTTATTCAACAATGCCAACAGAGATGAAAAGAAACATGGTTAACTAGCAGTCTTATAAAATCTGTTTTATGTCCCAAGACTGGAATATTATCCATCCAGTTAACTATATTAGTTTTAATATATTTAATATATTTTTAAAGTTTTAAGATGAATAAGTCATATTAATCTCAAAGGGGAAGTTAGAATATTCTTTGTTTCATACAACTTCTAGATTTTCCTTTTATCTTTCAATCAAGTAACCTTTCTTTTTCTGAGTTCAACACAATTAAAATTTCTCATCCACTTAGATCTATGGTAGCCGAAATATAACTGGACTCCAGATTATTCTCTTTATTCTTTTAAAGAGAATAATACTTAGCTCACTATCTTCCTCTCCTCCTCAACTCTGACCCTTATGCCAGGGGACCATAATATTCAGAGTTCCTTCAAACTCTGTTACCTTCCATTTCTTTCCCCCTCCCCCCATATGAAGCATTCTTTTTCTCTCTCTTACTTCTCCCAGCACAGCCCTTCCCCACTTACAAACACTGAAAAATTAAAGTTGAATTCTTATTGAAAATGTGCATAGTCAAGCAAAACAAATTCCCAATTGGCCATATCTTTTAAAAAATATGTCTCTCTTTCTTCATATAAATCCACTGTCTCTTAGTTATTTGTCTCTTAGTCAGTAAAAACGTAGTCATCATTCTTCATCACTGGGCCTCTGAAACCATGAATGATCATTATGTTCTTTGGGGTTTATACCTATGATAGGATCTCTGGGTCAAATTGTTTGAACATTTTAGTCACTTTTGCAATACAATTCTAGAAGTCTGGAGGTATGATGTCGGCAGAACCAAGTATGAAATGACAGAGGGGAACTATGGTCAACCTTGGTCAACATAAGGGCTTTGGGCCATGGGAATCGGAGTGGATCAGAGCTCCATTTTGGCTGAAATTTGGGGCAAAGATAAACTTCACCTGTTTAGAAATTTTGTCTATTGACAGTCCTGAAATCTCTGATTTTTCTAGGTTTTGCCGGGTTGATTCAACTCAAGAGCTAAGGAAGTAAAGTTTGAGTCATTATGAAGAGAATCCAATAGTCTGTTACATGCACAGACATGCTAAGGGATTAGGATGATAGAATGAAAAACATGATGAGATAAGAAGGCACTGATTCCCATCCCTAAAAGCTTCTAGTTAGGCTTCTTCTTAATGAGAGAATGCTAAGAGCATATGATAACAGGACTCAACCATGCTGTGGAGATTATTCCAGTTCAAATATATGTTGGACTAGATGGTCTCTCAAGACCTTAGAACCTTTGCAACTCTGATGTTCTATGACTGATATGGTTAATGAAGGGATTTTGCAGCCTCTGACTTCTGATTACCAACAGGAGGCAGTGAAGCAATACAGTTATGCTAATAGTACTTTTAGTGATACAAACATTAGACTAATATTAGACTAATATCCTCCATTCATCTTTCCTATCTGGCCCAAGGAAAGAGTAATCACTTGCTTTTGTATTAAAGGAAGAACCGATCAATAAAATTTTCCAGAAAAGACATTGAAATTAGCTTCATTCCTCTTTCACATAATTAATGTTAATGGATAAAATAATGATGAATCTTAACTGTGAGAAGACATTAAACTAGCCAGGTCTTATTTTGCTTTTGTTTCTTTTCCAGGGAAAATGGTTTTTAGGATAACAAAGGATAAAACAAAAATAGGTAATGGGGAATTGAAACCAAAGATAAGTGAAAGGGTACCTACCTACTCGAAATGAGTTTAGATCACCATGTCCAGACACATCAATGGCATATATTATTGCTGAACCATTTGATGATCTTTGGAAAATAGAGATGTCATGGGATTTCAGAAAGGCAAATGTTTCCCTGATTTCCAAAAGAAAAAAAAATGGTAAGAGGATACAATCTATAAACTGTTTACAAGCCAGTGAAATTGAGAGGCAAAATTCTCGTGCTTGTTATTGAAGAATGTTTTGTGAGCATTCAGAAAGTGAAGCAACAATCACAAAAAGTCAATATGCTTTCATCAAGAGCAGCTCATGCCAGATCTCATTTCCTTTTTGGACAGGACAACTCATATCTCAGAGGATGGTATAGATATAAGATATGTTTTCCTTTGGGAATGGAAGTTACACAGAGACAAATGATTTAGTATCCAGAGGAGGAGGAAATTTCTAGCAATAAGAGCTGTCCAAAACTAGAAAGGCCTTGCCTCTAGAAAGTATGTTTTTCTTCAGAAGTTTTCACGCAGAAGTTGGATGTCCACTTGTTGAGCATTTTATAGAAGGAATTCTTATTCAAAGGAAGTTGGAAGGGAACTTTGAGGCCCCCTAGTCTAACCTCCTTATTTTACAGATATGATAAATAAAGCCTATGGGAGTAAAGTGACTTGATATAGATAGTAAAAAGGATAGGAATCGGGTTTTCTTACTTCAGAGTTGGCACTTTCCCCACTTCAGCACATTGAAATTTCAGTTGTACCAGATATTCTGAATTCCACCCCACACACACCTTTCAGATTCTATATTTGAAGCAACTAGAGACATGACAGATATATTAATGCATAGTTGTTAAAGCTGTGAATTGGTACAACATTTCTGTAAAGTAATTTGGAACTATGTGAATGGAATAATTAAATTTCCCATACCACTTGACCCAGATATGGTTGGGCATGTCTGAAAGAGATAATCAGCTATAAAGGAAAAGCTCTCTATACAAAAAGTATTTATAGCAGAACTTTTTGGGTTAGCAAAGAACTGAAAATCAAATAAATGCCTATTAGGACAATAGCTAAACAAATTATGGTACATGAATGTTATGGAATATAACTGTGCTGTAGAAAATAATGAACATGATGAATATAGATAGTAGGAAAAGACAAACCAAATCAATGAAAATGAATCAGAATTCAGAATATGTCTGGCTGTCTATATGCATATATAAACGTATATGAATATAATTTAACAGGGCAGTAACAAAACTGTTCTATTTATTTTTGTCTGTCTATACTTTTAAAATTTTGCTATAAGAATTTTTTTAAATGTTTCATTGATTGTGTTTTTAGGATATCTATTATTCCCCTCTAACTTACCACTCCTATTTCTCCTTGAGTAAAAGATATCCTTGATTTCATTGAACTATATCTAATAGTAAATGCAAATTCAAAGTGTATGTACAGTCCGATATATAGACCCAAATTGTTTTCCGGATTAGTTGACATAGAGTTCTACCCACAATGTATTAGTGTACCTGTTCTCCCATATGCTTCTAATAATTTTCATTTTCTTCTCTTGTTACAATCTTTACTATTCTAATGGATTAGAGGTAGAATTTCAGAGTTTTTTAAAAATTTCTATTTCTTGCAAATCAAAACAACTCTCAGGTATCCCCTCATACCTAGAAAATTGGCCAATATGACAGTAAAGGAAAATAATAAATCTTGGAGGGGATGTGGTAAAATTGGGACACTAATGCATTGCTGGTGGAGTTTTGAATTAATCCAACCATTCTGAAAGGCAATTTGGAATTATGATCAAAGGGTTTTAAAAGAATGCATGCCCTTTGATCCAGAAATACCACTACTGGATCTGTACCACAAAGAGATAATAATGAAAAATGTGTGTAAAAAATATTCATAGCAGCACTCTTCATGGTGGAAAATGAGGGGATGCCCCTCATTTGTGGAATGACTGAACAAATTGTGGTATGTGATGGTGATGAAATACTATTGTACTATAAGGAATGATGAACTAGAGGATTTCCATATGAACTGGAAGAACTTCATTGAACTGATGCAGAGTGAAATGAGCAGAACCAAGAGAACATTGTACATAAAAAGCAAAACATTATGGAACAATCCAATGTAATGTATTTTACTACTTGTAGCAATACAACGATCCAGGACAATCCCAAGGGACTTATAAGAAAGAATGCTATCCTCATTGAGAGAAAGAACTGTAAGAATAGAAACACAAAACAAAAGATATCACTTTTTTCATATGGGCATTGCAGTAAGGGATTTCGCAAAAGCTGAATACAAGAGATGTTGCAGGGCCAACATTCCACTTGGAACTCCCCGTAACTACCTCTGTATCCAGTCCAATACATTCTAGCATTCAGCTTTTGCAAAATCCCTTACTACAGCATATGATTGGAGGGGTTTGGTTTTAAAAGATTGCTCTAAAAAGAATAATATGGAAATAGGTATTATAACATTTGTATAGCCCAGTGGAATTGCTTCTCAGTTCTGGGAGGGGGAGGGAAAAGGAGAGGAAAAGAAAATGAATCACGTAAACATGGAAAAATATTTTTAAAAAATAAATATTTTTTAAAAATCTATTTCTCTAGTTACTTGTTTTGGAGAATTTTTTTCATTTTCTGGTTGTCTACATTTTTTTCACTTGAAAACTGATCATTTATATTTTTGGCTATCTATTTGGGGGAATGGCTCTAATTCTTCCATATTTGTATTAATTCTTCATATAACTTAGATATTAGACCTTTTTCTATGAGAATTTCCTCCCAGTTGTTACCTTTTTAATTCTAATTGCATTTATTTTGTTAGTGCAAGAGTTTTTCAATTTTAGGGACTAAAATTACCTACCTTAATTTTTCCTCATTATACCTAAAATTTTTCAACTTTCCATAGTTGTGAAATTTATATCCTTCCCTTCTCTTGTGACTTGTTTATGATGTGAATGACTTTCAATTCTTTCTTCACACCATTGCCAAACAAATCTTGAATACCACTTTCTTGCTTCCCATTATCTACAGAAGAATTAATTTCAATTCAAACCATAGCCTGGATTTTGATTTTGATTTATTTTTTTTTTTGCTTTTAAGGAGGGATATTTACTTCAAAGTTATAGAAGAAAAAAAAATACAAACATTATCCTTAATACCTTCACATTATACTCTCCTTATACCTCTGGCTCAAAACTCAACTGAGTTCCTATGTAGCACTAATCCTACCAGATTTGTGTTCTTAGGTTGTATGTAATTCACTGCATAAAGAGTCCTTGTTTCAGGTATTACTAGATCAACATCCAAGTGGTCACTCTCTTGTTGATAGTATATTGGCTGCAAACATGAAATCTGGAATTCCAGGATGCCAAATTTCAGAGTTGTTAGTCAAAATATTCATTGATTGGTTAGGGGCAGAACTAAGATGGTGATGTAGTAGCAGGAGCCTTCTGAATCTCCTTCCAACTGATTATTACAAAGCATCTAAAAAAATACTGAAATCAAAACCAGTTTAGTAAAGGGGCTCTCCCACTGGATTCAGTGTTAAAGGTAGGCAGTGAGTGGAGAGTCCCATGTTATAAGGGGTGAAACTGAACTAATCAAAACTCAAGCTGATCAACTCTTCCCCCACACCACCTACCATGACAGTTAGAATGAGGGCCAGGGCAATCTCTAAATTCTTGGGGGCTGGTTGAAAGCACCACAGACTTACCCCTGAGGGCAGTGCCAGGTCTTGGCAATGAGACTCAAGGCTGAAGAGTAGAGCTTGGGCAGAAACATAGCTTGCCACAGCTGAGGCAAGGAGTGAGGGCTAGGAAGATAGTGTCAAGGCAAAATACCAGTGCAACTGGAAATCTGGAAGCTAAGGAAGATAGATTCAGGGCAAAACTCTTTAAAGTGTGTGTGACACAAAGAACATAGATCTAACTGCCCTCACTCAGGCTTCTGACAGGGAAGAGAAGATATTACAAAGGCAAAACCATGTGAGTCAGAAGCTAAGAAAGAATTTTCTCCTATGTCACCTCCCCTAAGTTTTCACGTCTACCAATCACAGTAGACGTTTTCCAAAGGACTAACCATTCTTAATTCACATCTTGTTATCACCTTCTTAATGCACATCTTGTTATCACCTTCTCTGGGTAGACTAAAACTTCTGAGTATTTCACATCTCTTTGCCAAGCTTGCCCTTTTAGTGATTAATTTAACCTTCATAGGTACTTAGCACCCTTTTGTATTAGATCTAAAAATAGACCTAGCTTAAGGGCTTTTGCCTCACTGTAAGTATGAATTAAGTACTTTTTCATCATTCAGTAAGGAGTTTACAACTTTTTCTTCCCCTAAAGTATGCCTAAGTATGGGTGGAGTAATTTTAAAGTTCCCAATACATTCCTGATCAAGTACCTCCATTGTTCAAATGGGAATAGCCTTAACCAAATGTAAATTTAAGGTAGAGCTTTAGCAGTTTTAAGATTCACACCGGGGTCCAACAATGTAATACATGCAAGAGAACTCTTTTATTGGAGGATTTGGCCCTCTTCCAATAAATTCTAACTTTCTACCTTGACTTGGAGAAATTTGGCTTTTTGACTTTATTTACCTAAATTGTCTATATGGAGTCTGTGGGTTTCTATTTCACAACAGTTGGTGACTCTGGTGGGACAGAGTGACAGCCTTGTCACCTCTGATGGGTTTCTCTTTCATACAGAAAGATATTGATCTCACAAGGGTACTCACAAGATTTATTCTTGCTGTTTCTTTTTCTGTATGAGAGAGAGGCTGAGTTTCAGTGGGCAGACAATGACTCCTCTAGTCCAAGAATCCTGTCATCCAAGTAAGGTAAGAGGATTTGGAATTCTTCAAGGCTGCAGACTTGGAGATATTTCCAGACCTATCTCTCATTTTTCTTCAATTGTCTTTTAAATTTGGTATAAGCCAGAAGTTTGTGAAAAAGAGGAATTAAAACATTTCTTCTTGTAGTTTGTGGAAATGAGAAAAGAAGTTTTAAAATTAATAAGGCAGTTTTTTCTGTATGTGCTAGGCTAAGTAATATGTAAATTGGCAGAGAAAATTAAGTGTTTCTGTCTAGGTTGTTTAAGGTGTTATGCTCTCTTAGAAAGAGATTTTCTTTTGAGTTTTTTAACTCACTATGAAGGAAAGCAGACTCTGTGAATAAATAACATGAGGTTGTTTTTTGTTTGTTTGTTTGTTTATGGTTCAGGTTTAAAATTTTGTGTATGTGACCTATACTTGATCAAGAAGTTTTAGGGAAGGTGAGTTGGAGGGCTGGATTTGGTGGCCCCTGGGGGTCATGGGGCTAAGTTCAGCCTGGGGATGTTCACAAGAGTGTTAAACTGTTCCCACTCATGTTTATTTTATTTTGTTTTATTTTGTTTTTCTCTTTGGAGTGTGTATTGCAGTGCACTTCAGGGGAAATCTGTATCTCCTAAGGGAACCAGAACACTGGTCTTGGAGCCCAAGGAAACTTTGTGTGTGCCTATCAGCCTCAATTGTTGACCTGAGAGATACCCACAAAGAGGTACATTTTGGAGTGCTCAAACCCCTTAGAAAACTGGTAGTAAAGCAATTACATAGGGTCTAGAGTGCATATGGTTATAGTCTCCTCTTGACAAGTTTTGTAACCCTTGAGGCAAGGGATGCCTCCCAATCATGGGCTCTAGATTTTCAAGGGGATCTATTCCAGAACGCTCTCCCCTAGACAGATTTTTAAAGGCTTGGAATAATGGAGATCTGCCTATTGAACAAGTAAAAGATACAGACAAATCTATTTATTGTTTTCTTTGATCTAAAGCCCTTAAGAACTTCTGGCCAAAATTTAGGACCCAAAATTTTATGATTAAGTTAGAAACCCTCTTAGAGAAACAAGAAAATTGGAAACAGCTTGAATATTTAGAAGATTGGAAATATCTGGTTGAGAAAGAAAGTAAGAAAAATTAATTGAGTAGGAGGAAGAGGTGAAGAAAAAACTGGGACCGTTTTTGTAAACTCCCTTAGCCCCTCCTTTCTATCTTGAAACTGCAAAGGGGAAGAGCAGTATCCAAAATTAGGAACCAAGCAAATACCTGGCTAAGAGTTCAGTTTCTGGAAGTGTTGCCAAGATATGGGTGGAGAACAAGGTTTTGCCCAGAAACAGGCAAGCGTGCAGACTAGGCATTAATTGATGAGACCCCCCTCAGAATGGGGTGATAGAAACCTCTAAGAGAGTAGTGGCAGGCCCACGAGGGGTCAGGACCTGGCCAGTACAAGATCTGGGATTAGATTATAATGCTATTGGGGACAGAATAGTTCAGCTGATACCAGAATTAACAAAAAAAAATGGGGAGAGGGGAAAAGAATTTATTTTTAGAATGTCCAGAAAATTATAGCAAGTTTCAAGAGACTGTGCAGGAGAAGGATGAATCACCTATGAAGTCTTATGACAGGCTGTGTAAAAGTGCCAAGAGATTCACTAGGCTAGATCCTATTAACTCTAGGGATGTCAGAGTAATCAATGCAGCATTTGTAAACCAGTCTCTCCCACACATTAAGGAGTATTTCCTGAAATACTGTCTAGGCTGGCATAAGAAATCTATAAGTGAATCGAAGACTCTTTGTATGTGTTTGAAGAAAAAGACAAAGTGAAAGATAGAGAAGCTGCTTCCAAGGCCAGGACAAAGTTCCAAGGCAGTTTTAGTTCCACTTCAAGAAAGAAAGGCAGGCCTGCAATAGGTCATATGCAGAAAGAATGCTGTCAGAAAAGGACGGATTTAGTAGATGAGAACTTTAGCAACAGAAGTGTAGCTGGTTAGGTGGAAAACAATAACAGAAATTGGCCACAGAATAGAGGTTGGAATCCATGAAATCAGAATTGGAAACCCAAATACAGGGATTGGAATTTTCAGAACAGAGACACTGATCCCCAAAATAAAGAGACTTCTCCAGCATGACAGGGCAAGGGAGGGGCAGGTTCAGAGGCAGGCCCTGAGACACGTAGGGCAGACTTTCCAGCTGCCAAGAATGATTTTGAAAACTGCTATTTCAGTTTTACCTATCCTGCCCATTCTAGCCTCTCCCCTTCCCCAAGTGGATTTGTATATTGAAGGTGTTAAAGTTACTTGTTTAATTGATACAGGAGCTTCACTATATGTTCTTAAATACATTTCTAAGGATAAAGGAAATAGAGTTAAGAAGATTAATGTGGTTGGAGTAGATGGTAAAAATCAACGTCTCCTTACGGTAACCTCTAGAAGTGAATATAGGTTCAATTACAATAATGCATTCTTTCCTATGTATACCCCAATCATCTGCCAAATTTTTGGGTCAAGATTTACTGTGTAAACTAAATATTGTCATTCATTGTTTGTCTGTTTGTTTAATAACAAAATCTTTTATTGAATGTACCTGATGAAAAATTGTTAACTCTTGTTTTTGTAAAATGTTCTAAGTGAATACTGTCCTGTCTTTGTAAATGTTTGAAGTGAATATTGTACTAAGGTTGGGCCTGATACCTCCTCTGAAAAGGATGATGATTTGTGTGATCTCCCTATTCCTGATTCCTTGCCTCAAGAGGTTTGGGCAACTCCCTCTACTCCCTATGTTGGGTTGTTTAAAACAGCTATACCAGGGGGCAGCTGGGTAGCTCAGTGGATTGAGAACCAGCCCCAGAGACGGGACGTCCTAGGTTCAAATCTGGCCTTAGACACTTCCCAGCTGTGTGACCCTGGGCAAGTCACTTGACCCCCATTGCCTAGCCCTTACCACTCTTCTGCCTTGGAGCCAATACACAGTATTGACTCCAAGACAGAAGGTAAGGGTTTAAAAAAAAAAAAACGCTATACCAGTTTCTATTGCTGCTAGAGGAGGGAAACCACCATCTGTGCCTCAGTACCCTCTATCTAAAGAAGCAATTCTGGGAATTGCTCCCATAATTGATTTATTGGCTAAACAAGGAATTGTTGTTCCATGTAGATCTGAAGTCAATGCTCCTATACTTCCAGTGGGGGTGGGGGTGGGGGTGGAACAAACCTAAACTTGACACTGAAGGTAAGCCAATACATATTGATTTGTCCAGGATTTTAGAGCAATTAATAAATGTGGTTCCCCATACCCTGTTGTGTCTAACCCCACAACTATTGTGTCCTTTATTCCTTGTGGTGCAACTTGCTTTTCTGTTTCTGATCTATGTGAAGCTTTCCATTCTATTCCTATTAGCCTAAAATCTCAATACCTGTTTGCATTTACCTGGCTTGGTCATCAATATAACTTTACAAGGCTTTCAGGGATTTGGCAATTCATCCAACTTTGTTCTCCCAGAGTCTACAGCAAGATTTGTCTACCATCACTTTGTAAGATTCTAGTTTGATTCAATATGTAGATGACTTGCTCCTAGCTTCACCAGATTGGGAAACCTGTTATTGTCACCTGGTTCGAGAGCTTGCTCAAAAGGGACACAAGATTTCAAAGAACAAGGTACAGTTGTGTAAGTCACAAGTAGAATATTTGGGTTTTATCTTGTCACCAGGAAAAAGAACATTGTTCAGCTCACAAAAAAGAAAGTGATCCTGTATCCAGAGGAAACAAAAGAGCTGATTTAGCTGCTAAGTCATGTAAAAATGGAGATTTGAACTCTGGACTCCAAACCCCAGGAGTCCTTGCTAGCTCCCAGAATGCCCTCTAATCTCACTGAATTCTCACCTGGGCCAAGAGCAAGACCCTTTATTTAAAGGGTCTCTGCCCATGGCAGGCTCTCTTCTCTTCCTGTCTCAGCTGGCAAACAGATGCCTCTCATGATGTGAGTGAAATTTGGGTGAGCCTCATGGCCCACCTAGCATGTGCTTTTCTTACTTGTATATTCTTTAATCCTTAATCTTCAATAAACCTCTAAAAATATAATACTCCTTGCAGAGAGAAACTAATTTCTACCTGCCTCAGTTCCCTAAATTTTCATCTTTACAGTCAGCAGCCAAAGATCACCATGATGCTGGCTACTACAGAAGAGAAACCTGATACAGGTAAAGACTTTGTTCTCTCTAAAGGAAATTGGACAGGAATCATCTATGAAGACAAGGAAATGGACACTTGGATTAAGCAGACACTAAGCAGGTATCAGGGATCTGGGTAAGTAGTGAGGAAGGCAAGCCATTTCTCCCCCCCCCCAAAATGTTAGCAGCAGGCCTGTGTTGGGTAATACATGCAGGTGGTCACTATTGTGCAGGAGGAATTGTGGATACAATAAGAAGGGGCTGAATAGCATCTGGAATCATATTGGTAGCTTCTCAGAATCACTGTAGGTTGTCCTGAATGTTTGGCTTTTAATCAACCTGTTTATAGAAAGGTTGCATATGGTGGTCACCCTCTAGTCTATCTCCCATTTGAAGCTTTACAAACTGATTTTATAAATATGCCCAAAGTTGCTCAATGGAAATATTGCTTTGTTATCATTGATCATTTGACTCATTGGGTAGAAGTTCTTCCTGCCTAAAAGGCAGATGCTGCTTTTGTTACCGATTGTCATGTTTTTCCTTATGAAATATTACTTGGTCATCTGCCTCTAAAGGCCAAGCCCCTTGTTACTGTATATACTTCTCTGCTTGGGGGTGACATGACAATTGCCAAATATCTTAGGAAATTGCAACACAGGTTAAAGGAATTGCAACAAATGGGAACTATTGTTCAATCAGGCCCTGTTGCTTTTGAACTACATCATTTTCAACCTAGTGATTTTGTCTATGTTAAAAAAAAATTATTTTCAGTGGAATGTACAACATACAGGAATGTACAACACATGGGAATTCGCTGTTCCTTTGAGGCTCAAGCCTATTCTACTACCCAATCAAATGGTATAGATCTGTTTGTCACAGTACATATTATATCAGGTTCAAGCAGACTTTGCCTACTTAGAGTTTTTGGAGCCTGACTTTTTCAACATTCTAGATACTCCTCCAAGACACAGTTCCCTAGTCTTATGAGGAGGGATAATAATAATAATAATAATAATAATAAGAAGAAGAAGAAGAAGAAGAAGAAGAAGAAGAAGAAGAAGAAGAAGAAGAAGAAGAAGGAGAAGAAGGAGAAGAAGGAGAAGAAGGAGAAGAAGAAGAAGAAGAAGAAGAAGAAGAAGAAGGAGAAGGAGAAGAAGAAGAAGAAGAAGAAGAAGAAGAAGAAGAAGAAGAAGAAGAAGAAGAAGAAGAAGAAGAAGAAGAAGAAGAAGAAGAAGAAGAAGAAGAAGAAGAAGAAGAAGAAGAAGAAGAAGAAGAAGAAGAAGAAGAAGAAGAAGAAGAAGAAGAAGAAGAAGAAGAAGAAAGAAAGAAAGAAAGAAATTAGAAATAGGTAGGAAAACAAATTGAACATGCAAATTTCAGCAACAACAGCAATAACAAACATCTCATTCAAACTGAATTCCACTCTCAATATGCACATGGGGATTTGGTTAAAATCTGCTAGAGTCCTTTCTGCCCTTCATACTCAGTGTTTAAGGAGTGCAATACATCATGCACAGTACACTACTTTCAAAAAGTACAGACTATTGTAGATAAAGAACCAACCATTACACAACCTGCCTTGAGGAGAGCCTATAGCACTTGGGATTTAACTATTATGTTGAGCTTACTACTGTTGCCTTTAGTTTTGGGAAGTGATCATTTGGAACTCCCTGATTATTTGTTATCCTAAGTGTGAGCATGACATCCTGGTTTATTTTGCAGGTCTTGAAGAATATTTACTGTTCTATTTGAACTCTAATCTAATATTTTTGGAAATTCTATGGACCTTAGAAATGCTTTACAAATACCTTGGAATGTGTACATGGTGACTCCTGAGATACTATGGGAATGGAAATCAACTGGCCCTGTACCTACTGATCCTGCACCTAAATCTACTCCTTTGTCAACCTTGAATATGGCTCCTTATGTTTCAACATCAATTACCTAATGGTTCTGTAGCTACAATAATCATATCTCTGAACAGATGTTGAATATGTAATGGGTTTAGGAAAAGGAAGAATGTACCATGGTGTGCAGTTTTTTATTTGTTCTATAGAAGAAGTATCATAGCTGTCAGGAAAGGGACTTTACTGACTAGAACTTGTACAGATGATGATGGACACCCTTTATTTCAATCTCTTCTTGATTGTCACTATTATTATTTCTTAAAATATGTTGCTGCTGGAATCCAGATTAATGCTGGCACCTTAGAATATCAAAGAGGATTTTTATTTTTGGTCTTCCCTGTATGCAATATTTTCCTTCTTTTTTTGGAACTTTAACAACACTTTTGTGCTTTTTGTCAATAAGGTAATATTGTTTGATGTGTGATGTTGTCTGTCACTTGCTGTCTCATGGCCCTTTGTCTCTCTGAAAATATAGATATATCATTTAATGTTTATTGTTACTTTTATGAATATTAACAAATTATCTTCCCAAAGGCATCTCCAGTACCTACTGATGTCCCTGCTCTTGTGACTGATTTTGTGAACTACAAACTTAAACAGAAAAGTTATGATAACCTATTGGGTCCAGAAGAGAACTTCTTTGCAGGTGTAATCTCACTAGATCCTCTACATTCAGCCATGCACTCTGTTGGAGATCAATATGAATTCTTCTGTAACAACGTGACTCAGAGAAGTATTTTAATCATACCACACATGAGATTTTTGAACAAGGGATCACCTGGGATCATATAGTGGGATTTTTTCTATTCCAATGCTGCATTTGGTCCTTGCTGTATTGGTTCTACAACAAGTTCACAGATCCAGCTAGTTAAGAACTGGATGATGACTTACATAGAGACTAAGTTGATGGACTGGATCTACCAAAATGGTGGATGGGGCAGATTTATCAATGTGGAAGAAGGAAGACATCTGAAAGAATTAAATGCTGCAAGATCATGTTGACTGTGGGACTATATACTGTTAATGAAACTTATTAATGTATTAACATAAGTGTGCCTGTTGACATTATCATGTTACATGTTGTGTCCTTTTTTAGACTGTAAGTGATCCAGCAGAAAACTGGTAGCAGTTTTCTCTGGATCAGAGGAGGGATAATGTAGGGGGAAAAGACCCCTAGTCCCTTATAGTTGATTGGATTTTAGTGACAATGATGGGTTTAAGATAATCAGTATTGTGATTCTAAAGTGATTAGTATAAATTCCATTATAATCTTAATACAATCAGTAAAATTCATAATTTTATAAGGATTTCTAACTAAAGCATAAAAACTGCTTCCAACAGGATATCTAACTCCTCCCTAAGATTGTACTTCCCTTTATCATAAGATGCTGACTCTCCAGATCTCATGTCCAAATATGGCATAAACATCATGCCCCCTTTCCTGTTTGGAAATAGTCATCTCTTCCCCCAGATCATATGAGAGAGAGGTAATGGTCACTTGACTAAGTCATTAGTCAAAGGACTCATATGGGCTTTCTGAAATGAACTAACCAATCAGCTTTGTAATTGGGTAACTATTTCTAAAATAAGGTCTATATGATGCTATGTCTTGTGATCTTGTATGGAAGTATTCATTTTGTTATAAAAAGCAGGTCTCAACCTCTGGTCATTGTCTCTTGCCAGGGTCCAACAATGTAATACATGCAAGAGAACACTTTTATTGGAGGACTTGGCCCTCTTCCAATAAAATCTAACTTTCTACCTTGACTTGGAGAAATTTGGCTTTTTGACTTTATTTACCTAAGTTGTCTATATGGAGTCTGTGGGTTTCTATTTCACAATAAGACCTGTGCTTTGGGAAAATCTCTTTGGGATCTGTATAGAGGATAGATTGCAGAAGGAAAAGACTTGAGGCAGGAAGACCAATTTTGAGGCTATTATAAAATATTAAGCTAGTATAATATTAGCAAGGTTAACATCACATAATATTAATAATATACTGATCTAGACAAGAGATGATAAGGGCTTAAACTAGGGTTGTAGCCATGTGAGTAGAGAAATTGACAAATTCATCTGAGAGATGCTATTAGTGTAGAATTAACAAACTTTGGCAATTGAATGAATGTGATCACAAGAAGGAGGATGAAGGAGAGTGAGTGGGTCAAGGAAGTTTATCCCCTCTCCCTCCTGGGGAGCTTTACCTGTCTGTCAAACATTCCTGAGATAACACAGTTGTGCCAGTTTTGCATACCTCTATGTACTGTGCATCAATAAAGGTCAAAGTTTGGGGCTTCTGAGTGGGAGAATCAAGAGAAAATCTGGGGAGAATGGAGAAGAGGACAGAGAAGGCAGGTGAGGGAAGTAAAGAGGAAAGACACTGGCGGACTAGGCACCAAGCATGGTCAGGTTACTTATAGGAACATTTGTCTACCCTTCCTATAAACTTTATAAAATATATATCTGGGTGGAAACATTATTTAATTCTTACAGTGAGGAGTCAAGAATGTTTCTGA
Organism: Monodelphis domestica; assembly: GCF_027887165.1. Taxonomy (NCBI): domain Eukaryota; kingdom Metazoa; phylum Chordata; class Mammalia; order Didelphimorphia; family Didelphidae; genus Monodelphis; species Monodelphis domestica. The sequence goes on from NC_077233.1 coordinate 110,835,687, forward strand.
GAATGCAAACCTAGATGATTAGAAGGATGGTAGTGCTGTGGGAAAGACAATGAAACTCAGAAATTCCCACTTAAGAGAGCTGCCCAGAGCATTTAGAGATTATATTTCCAAGGCCATATCTATATGTCAGAGGTGGGACTTGAACTTGGGTTTTCTTTACTTGAAGGCCAGTGTGGAAGAGGCATGAAGGAAGAGGGAATTTCAAGCATGCAAGACAGAAAGCTGTGGACATCATCTGTCAATCAAGGTGAAGATTCCAAATGGAATGTTCCCAGGAAAGGCAGTTGGAGCCTGGCCAGAGGAGATGAATTGAGAGACATATTCTCTGGGGTTTCAGACCAAGGGAGAGACTGTTTTTTTTTTTTTTTCTGATCTAGGCAGAGAGAGATCTCTGTGGCTTCAGACAGAGTCTGGACTTGGATTACTCAAGCAAAGATTATCTGACTGGTTTAAAGAAGAAGAAAAACACTTGACCTCCACATCCCTTTGACTGTCCCTGCGTCATAGTTGTGACAGGACTGACATTTCCCAAAATCCTTCTGACCCTCTTTATAGACTAGGGACAACCTTATCCCTCTCACCTCAATTTCCATCCTGTCCTATCTTTCCCAATAAACCTCCTTACCTGAGAAAGAAAACAAGAGTATCTTCTCTAAATCTCACAGTTCACCTTTGAGTTATATAGAAAGGTGACTGACTAAGACCGGGGAAGGGGAAAGGGAGGCAGGAGGGCTTGGGTGGAAAACTGGGAGGTGAAGGGTGGAGGATAGGAAATAATTTGATCTATTAGCCATCAGTAGTGATCAATAGGCAACCCCAGAGTACCCCTCTACTAGCATCTCTCAATCCCTCAAGAATACCTATCTCTATTACAACAAGGCACCCTCCGGTTTCCCTAGCAGCTCTCTAGTCACAAGCCAGAGTATATACTGCAACCAGAAGAAATAGTTCCACAGATTATCTATTTTAATACAATTGGCACCTCAAAGTTTGACTGAATCCCACAATCCTTTTGAAAGGCATAGTAAAGGAAGAAAGAAACAATGCTTAAGCAAACTGTTTTTGGAGTTCTGGTCATTGCTGTCATCGCATGTTTCTGGGTCTATTGCATATTGTACAGCAGAATGACCCATATGATAATGGAATCTATTGATTATATTGGCAATGTAACAAGTTCCGTTTTGCAGTTGCCATTCCAAACAGACCCTGTACTCTGGAAGGTCATGGCTCAAGTGTATGTGATCTTTATGGATGTCCTTCAAACCAACTTAAGATCTTTAGATTTGTGGTTCCCCTTAAGGCAGAAAAGATAATGGCTATAGATAACAACCTGGAAAGCATGATTAAGGCTGTGTTTGAGCAATTGATTAAGGGAAAAGGACTAGATCTGGCTGTGGGCAAGGACAATGGGCAAACAGAGAATGTACCTAAGGAAAATGAAGATGCAAATGAGAATAAGCCTGATGGTGAATCTGAGAAAATCTGTCCATTGAAAGAAGTCACCAAGTTATCATCAATGGCTGGTGTGCTACACTCCAAAGTCCATAGACAATTCTCCCCACAGGAACTTGAATCCATAAAGAGACGTTTCCCAAAATTTGTAGAAAATCCTTTCAAATCTCAAAAGGAGTTGAAACGTGCTTTCAGGATCTTTGATCCTGATTTTGAAGATATTGAGTTCCTACTATCAGAACTGTTCATCCCCCATGAACAGAGACAATTTTTGGAGAAGACTAGATCTGATAGCAATTTAACTAGCTGACCAACTGTGGAAGAAAGGGTAGATATGGACTTTGCTTACCCTACTTGCATGCCCTACCTGAGAAGATGCAGGAAGTACTTACTTCAGGCCACAAAACTATGCTGTTCAAAACCTAATGCATGGTCTTGCAGAATAAAGGGGAACATCCTGCCACATACATAGACCTTCTGTCAGAGATGGCAGATTCAATCTTGGGTCTAGAAGCTGACAGTGAAGAGTCTGCTAGCCATGTCCATAGACAATTTCTAAGGGGTTGCACACCTAATTTGAAAACTTTTTTCAAACACTATTTCCCCAAGTATGATTCAGTTACTCTGATTGAATTGCATGAGGCAGCATCTTATTTACAGGAGAATGAGTCAGAACAAAGTAAACTAGTTCAGAATCTGAAAGAAAAGTTGGAAATGACAGAGAATAACCTTAAACAAAAGGAGATTGATGAAATCAAAAGATTGAACACGGTGAAGACATACACAGCATCTAGTTACAAGAGACCTAGTTACAAGGAAAAACCAGTGCAGAGTGAAACTAGGAAATGTTTCTTTTGCCACAAAAAAAGGCCACTTGATTAAAAATTGTTTTTTAAAGAAGAAACATGAGATTAACAATAAGAATACACAAAATTCACAAACTAGGTACAAGAAGTCCACTTGTTGTTCACATTGCAAATTAAAGTTCTCACAGCAAGCTCTGAACTTGAATGAAATGCAACAGGCCATAAAAACTGGAGCAAAACCTAAATACTCAAATATGGTTAGGAAAGAATTATGAATCCAGGCCCATGAGATATATAGTGTGACTAATGGAGACAGAAGAAATAGTGAGAATAAGGCTGCAGTTAAAAGTAGTAGACAAAAGTTGGGAAATGGTGAAAATTCAGTACAAGAAAGTGAATCTGTGAATGATAGTACATGCAATAAAGCAAGAGAATGGCAGAGACAGATTAAAGAGAGAGAAATAGAAATAAAAGAAATTATTTCAGTAATTACAAATGAGATAAGAGACTCTGATAAGGGATGCACAGTAACTACAAAGGAAAAGAGTTTGAATGAAATAAAATCTTTCTTAGAGAACTTTTTCCAGTGTAGAGTGGATAATGGGATTAAATTATGCAAAAGAAAAAGAATGGAAAAGTCACATGAACTCAAGCAAAAGTTTGTGACAGATACAGAGACACATAATTTCAATTCCCTAAATGTTACTGTTGCTAAAGAAGAAAATATAAAGGCTTTGAAACCATTCCCAGATGACCTCCCACCAAACTCAGTTATTTCTGTAAATAGCTTTATGGCACAGGTACCCATAATAAATACATCTAATTTGAATCCAGAAGCTGAAACTTTCCATCCAGCAATGAGTGATATAGATGAGGAAAAATTAACTGTAAATGGAGCTGGCATTACTTTTGAAAACACTAGTCCTAATCAAAGTAGTGGAGGAGATATGACAGTTAAATTTGAATATGGGGATGTAATGGCAGGCTTAGTAACAACCAAGGATTCAGTTGGTGCCAACGTTCTAAGTGGCAGAGGGGTATCTAGCCAAAGAAACAGTTGTGATTTAGATTCATGTTCCACTGTAGTAGAGAATACAATCTCAAGTGTAGATTTCATAGGGAATGAATCAAATCAAAATTAATTAACTGGGTTACATATGCAACTGGCAGAGAGTAGCAAAGACATGGACACTGATTCAGTGGTTATGAACACCTTAGCTTCAAATCCAGAAACATATGTTTGTTCTGTGGGACAGACTGAAGGCACACATCCTACTAATGATACAGGGGGAAATGCAGAAGCACAAACCTTATTCCCAGAAGAAAATAATGAATTAGAGGGAAAGATTCCTATCTCTACATAGTCTAATGAGAATGAAGATAAACATAAACCTCAGACTAGTGGTAGAGTAGGATCTATGATTATTAACAGTATAGTAGATCTGCAAGAAGAAGCTAACCCCATACCAGCAAATTTACCAATTCAAAATGAAATTCTAAAGCTTAATAATGACAAACTACCTGAAACTGATTTTGAGAAACACAGAAGCTGGTGACATAGGCTTAGATCAAGTTGCAAAGCCAGATTTACCAACATCTGACAAAAGTTTACATAGCATTGAGCAAAATCCAAAGAACACAGTGATTGGATTTAGTGATTCTGATTCAGACTCAGAATCAGAAGGAAGGAGGCATGATAATAATGAATGAAGATGATTTAGAACAAATGCCTTGTCAATTTTATAAGCTTTATGAAGAGGTAGATGAAGAAGGGGATATGTGGGACACAAATGAGAAGATAGAATACCTGGAACCAGTGCAAACAAAATCTTACCAAGACTATGATGAGGAGTTATTCTTTGGGCACAGAAGTTGCATACCATTAAAAGAAATTTATGCAAGCTTAGGGGTTGATAATGAAGATGATTTTAGAGAGAAGTTGAATTACACAGCTTATACAGATACAGATTTTGAATGGGAAGGAGAATATCAAGGACATTTTAAGAGTGTTGCATTGGGAGGCAGACCACTCAGCTACATGCCTTTCCAGTGTATTCAAATTGATTTTATCAACTGTAATGATTAAAATTTAGGGGAGATGGGGAGACTGAGGCAGGTAGAAATTAGTTTCTCTCTGCAAGGAGTATTATATTTTTTAGAGGTTTATTAAAGGTTAAAGATTAAGAATATACAAGTAAGAAACATGTGCCTAGGCCAGAGGCCTAGACCTCACCTACATTATGGAAAGAGCCGTGTCTGCTCCAAAACGGCAGTCCAAAAGCCAAGAGCCCTCAAAAGCCTTTGAATCAACTTAAATATCTTCTCGATCTCGGCCCAGGTGAGATTACAAGGCATTCTGGGGAAGTGGAGCAAAGGCTCATGGGGATTGTAGTCCTGTATTCGAGTCTATTTTTTACATTCCCCCCCCCCTTTGATCGTTTGCAAAAAATTAATTTTTTTCCAAAGGATCATGAAAACATAATCAATTTAAAGATTACAATAATTGAGGATAAGAGAAAGAAAAGAATAAAACCAATAATTACTGGACGCATTGACAGAAAGCCAGTTAGGGGGCAGTCCCCTTTGGCATGAAAGTATGCATGCAAATAAATGTTCATTAACCACACCCAAAGTTCATTTTGTGCAGTTCGTGGTCTGGAGGCTTCTTCATGATGGCTTCTCCAACAGTTCAGTTTCTGAATTCAGGGAAGTAGCATCTTCTTTACCTAAAATTCTTCTCAAAAGGAATTTAAACTTTGCACAACATGCCTAAAGACAAGGGATACAAATATGCATTGGTGATTGTGGATAGACTGACTAGATGGGTTGAAGCATGTCCGTCCAAGAAAAGTGACCCTGCTACGGTAGTGAGATTTTTATTAAAGGAGATTATGCCAAGACATGGCATTCCAGATACCATAGATTCGGTCAAGGGGTCCCACTTCACTTCCCAGGTTCTACAAGAAATCTACAAGAACTTGGGGATTAAGTGTAATTATCATTTCAGTTTATTGGCCCCAAAGTTCTGGGCAGGTCGAGTGTATGAACAAAGAATTGAAAACACAATTAGGTAAACTCTGTTCAGAAATACACTTAAAATGGACAGATGTTTTGCCTCTTGCTTTGTTCAACATTAGAACCAGGCCTAGGACTGATCTGTATGTACCACCATTTGAAATGCTATATTGTCAGCCTCTTTGGCATGGTAGGACAGTAAAGCCACCTTACTTGTCCATATTAAGAGGGGAATGTGTTCTTCATGAATACTTGAAACAGATACAACGTAGGATTGCAGAACTAAGGAAACTGGGTTTGCTTGTGCAAAGAATACCATTAGACTTTTCATTGCATAAGATAAAACCAGGTGATAAAGTATATGTCAAGAACTTTAATAGAGAATCTCCTACAGAACCAAGATGGGTTGGGCCAACTACAGTCGTAATGACAACCCAAACATCTATAAAGGTAGATCATAGAGATCCATGGTTCCATGCTTCACATGTGAAATTGCATCACACCCATAATACTGAGTAGCCCTAGGAAAATAATTGATAAGCAATAACAGTCCCTACTGAAAACATAGGAAAGCACATGAGAGTACTTGCCACCAGAATACAGACAAGAGAGTTGAAATGATAAAAGGATAGCACCCCTCAAGTAAATAGTACAGTTCTAGTAAGATATGCAGCCAACAACACAGAAAAAAGAAATATGCCTTTAAAGAGTAGCAGCCACAATAAAAATATATTTTTATACATAGTCTCTGCCAGCCAGCCACACATTAACTGAACAGAAACAATGTTATTGTAAATGTATACATTATATTTAAATTCTATCTCTAAGAAATAAGCACAGTAACAATATAAGAAACAATTACAGTAACCATATAATGAATCTCCTTGTAAAAAAGTCACACAGAAAAAGATTAGAAACAATGTCAAATCATTATTCTTAACAAAATCTTGAGAACCTATGCATAATGCTCACACCCATTAAAAACACATGTACAGCTTACTTGCATTCACGAAGATGTACATATGCAAATCCTTTGCATGAAAAGAACATATGTAATCCTTACTTGCAAACATATATAGTAGTCTCTCGGTGATCGAGAATGACTATTGTCTTTGTGCAGTTTCATCTACGGTGTACCCTCATGTGGCTTTGGCGTCCAAAGGCTGAGGCGCGGAGTCTGTGGCACATGGGGCCTGGGACACCAGTTGTTACAGGAGGTGTGGCTGTGGCCTGGTGTCCGCATTCATGCGCAGCAGCAAGACGTCGACGTCACTCATCTTCAAAGGTGGTGGCGGCATGGTGAATGTGGGTTCGCCAGCTGCTTCTGTCAGAGGCAGAGAGTTCTAGTTGCTTTGGTGTAATGCCAGCCCACTTCCAGTTGGACTTTAGCTGATCCTTGAATCTTTTCTTTGGTCGGCCTTGTTTCCTGAGTCCAGCTGACAGTTCACCATAGAATACCTGTCTTGGTATTCGCTGTGGGTCCATGCGGATGACGTGTCCAGACCATCCTAACTGGGTTTTGAGGACCATGACTTCGATGCTGGTGGAGTTGGCTCTGTCGAGGACTTCCTGGTTGGTGATTCGGTCCTGCCATCGGATCCTCATGATTGACCAGAGGGAGTGTTGGTGGAATTGCTCCAGCTGCTTCATGTGCTTCCGGTACAGTGTCTGTCTCACAACCGTACAGGAGCTAGCTGAGGTCCACTGAGTTGTACACTTTGAGCTTCGTCACAGTGCTTACACCTCTGTGTTGGAGGACTTTGCAGCGCAGCCGCCCGAGTGCCTGGCTGGCCTTTTGGATCCTGGCATTAATCTTGTGGTCTAGGGACCCGTCATTGGCAATGGTGCTGCCCAGGTACTTGAAAGTGTTGACGTTAGAAAGCTGCGTGCTGTCGATTGTAATGCACGGCTGGTTAGTTGGCCTCCAACATAAAGATTGATAAATTTTGACAAACATTCATGAAGATTCAATTTACTTCCATGCACATGTAAATTTCACTCTCACATGCATGCACATATAAAAACCTGACTTGTATACATGTTCATGTGTTCCTGGTTCCTGATTATTCCAGTGGATCCTGATTTGAAGAACACGTCTTCAATCAAGACTGGAAAATGGAGAGTGGCATGCTGACCAGAGAGGAAGACAGAATTCTACAAGCAGCATGAAAGGACATGGAAGGACTTTGAACTTTGAAATTTTGGAACTTTTGATCATGAAGATATGTAAGAATGCATCATGCATGTTAACATCACATATATGCATGCACACTCTACATAGAATTACATTTTAGGAAGATATGTCATGGAATGGGTAAGTATACAACATGCATAGTTGCATGACAAAAAGACACTGATAAAAATTTCTGTGGAAAATTCAAACAGACTGAGAAATTTCTTTTCTGCATGAGTTTGCACAGAACTCTAGAAGGATGTATATATGTAAATTTGTATAGGTCCTATGTGTACACATGTACATACTAATTGACTAACAAGCTAACTTTTTTAGAGTACTTTATTAATATTCTAACTACTAATAATAGTGACTGCCTAGTGAATTTGTTCAAGTCTTAAGGAAGTAGAGAGAGACAGTTCTTAACTATAGAAGTTAGATTGCGTTATGATTGTAAGTTAGCATTTGTTAGTATTGGAAGATTTTACTTAGAGAAGTTATCGATTTTAGGAAATAGGACAATTGCTAGTGAAATTGTTGGAATGATTTGAAAAATTGTTACAGGATTTGTGATATAAAACTATGTTCATGTAAATCCCTCACCTAAACCATTTTCCTATAACCCATTCTTAGCTTAGCATCTAGATAGATAGAATAGCTAAGATAAGTTAGGATTTTGTTATTTGGGGGGAGGGGTAAGAGAATATTTAAGATAGCACAGAGTTAGGAATAGATAGATAGAGTTGTATTAAAGATAAGTATCATTAAAAATGCAAAGTGCATTTTTTTAAAGAAGAAAAGGGGGGAATGTGGAAGAGACATGAAGGAAGAGAGAATTTCAAGCATGCAAGACAGAAAGCTGTGGACATCATCTGTCAATCAAGGTGAAGATTCCAAATGGAATGTTCCCAGGAAAGGCAGTTGGAGCCTGGCCAGAGGAGATGAATTGAGAGACATATTCTCTGGGGTTTCAGACCAAGGGAGAGACTGTTTTTTTTTTTTTTCTGATCTAGGCAGAGAGAGATCTCTGTGGCTTCAGACAGAGTCTGGACTTGGATTACTCAAGCAAAGATTATCTGACTGGTTTAAAGAAGAAGAAAAACACTTGACCTCCACATCCCTTTGACTGTCCCTGCGTCATAGTTGTGACAGGACTGACATTTCCCAAAATCCTTCTGACCCTCTTTATAGACTAGGGACAACCTTATCCCTCTCACCTCAATTTCCATCCTGTCCTATCTTTCCCAATAAACCTCCTTACCTGAGAAAGAAAACAAGAGTATCTTCTCTAAATCTCACAGTTCACCTTTGAGTTATATAGAAAGGTGACTGACTAAGACCGGGGAAGGGGAAAGGGAGGCAGGAGGGCTTGAGTGGAAAACTGGGAGATGAAGGGTGGAGGATAGGAAATAATTTGATCTATTAGCCATCAGTAGTGATCAATAGGCAACCCCAGAGTACCCCTCTACTAGCATCTCTCAATCCCTCAAGAATACCTATCTCCATTACAACAAGGCACCCTCAGGGTTTCCCTAGTATATAGCTCTCTAGTAACAGTCAGGGTATACCATTTACTGCAACTAGAAATAACTCCAGCAAATTATCTCTCTAATACACCAGCTTTCTATTCAATATACCACACTGCCTCTCAGTGAAACAGGCATGATGAAATATGCATAATCACGACAACCCTGTAAATAAAAAGAGCAACAACCCAAAATAAATAAATACAACTGTGTATTGTTCATACAACTAAGGAATTTTGGTTTCAATCTAAAGTCAGTATTCAATACTAATTAGAAAGAAGTATAAACAGAAAAAACCAGAATGTTTTGGATTTAACATATGCTCTCTTAGTGGGAGGAAGTGAAAGAGGGCAGACAAATATCAGCATCATCTCTAAAAGAAGAAAACTTAGCATTAGCCCATCACAGACATTGCCTCGAGATGTTCTTTAGGGGTGTGAGGGCTTTGAGAAAGCCAGTGCTGAAGAGTCCTGGTTGCTGTTCATATACCAATTATTTTGGCTACTTTATCTCTTCTATGTGCCCATTATCTCCTCATATCCTGCAGAAGAACTTTGTCCAAACTTCATAGGTTCACACTCCTCACTCTAGATTTTCACCTTTTCCCTCTTTCAGGGTGAAGAAAGTATAGATTATCTTTTCCCCAGATAAAACATAGCCTTATCAATCTCAGAGACTCACATAGACATTATGGTGTTTTTTTTTTTTAATTTCTGCCAGTGGAAATTTATGTCTATTGCCTAACATAAATTGATAGATAATCTGTTGTTGTTCAGTCATTTCCAGTCATATCCAACCCCATTTGGGGTTTTTCTTGGTAAAGGAGTGAAAGTGTCTGCCTAAGGCAAACGTAAGAAAATCAGACCACTAGTTGGCCTGACCTACTTATAAGTGAAACAGATCATACACATGAGCGCCTTGCACAACATCCTCTGTCATGTGTTAAAATTTAACTAAAGTCGTATTGAAGTGGTTTGCCATTTCCTTCTTCAGCTCATTTTATGAATCCGGACCTGAGGCAAACAGAGTCAAGTGACTTACCAAGGATCATTCAGGTAGTAAGTATCCAAGGCTTGATTTGAACTCAGGAAAATGAGTCTTCCTGACTCCAGTGCTATATTCCCTGTGTCACCTAACTATCCAGATAGATATCTAGATAGATATTTTTTTAGCATTAGAAACAAATTCTCTTTAACTATTCTTAAGTCTGTGGCAGGGTTGTATTAAGTTGTTATAGATCTCAATTCCTAACTGTTAGACCTATCACTCAACACCACAGGAGCTAAAGGCACACTTTAGCTTCCATAAGGGGGATTTGTCTTTTCCCAAGTTCCACTTCCAACAACCTCTGTTTGGCCCTGAGACATACTCTGAAAGGTGAAGTCAGATGAGCATGCCACTTGGGTAAGATTTTTATTGCTATTATGAGAAGGGTAAATGCCCTTTGGTAACTTCAGGGGTCAAAGTGTCTGCCTAAGGCAAACAAAAAGAAAAATCAGCCCACTAGTTGACCTGACCTACTTATTGTAAAACCAGATTATACACATCAGTACCTTGGGCAATCTTCCTTGTCATGTGTTAAAAGTCAGCTTAGATCATTTTAATCTTACACAACTCTCCATTATATGTAGAAACAAGTTTATTAATGTGTTTGAATCATTTCCCACTTAAATTTGATATTCACTTCAAAAGTAGCCAAAGTCTGTGGGTCTTATGATATCCCACATGAATAACTTAGTAACTCATCTTTGGCAGTGAATCTTCCATTTTGATCAAGTTGAAGGCTGTGATTATACCCTCAGCTTACATGCCACAGTCCTTAGTCATCACAGAAATTAAATCCAATGTTATACTCATGATCTTTCAATAGTTTAGTATGTCAGTAGACTGGTAATCATTCAACTGTGAGCACCTTGAGAGCAAGGATTCTCTTTTGCCTTTTCTTGTATCTCCAGTGCTTAGTATAGTACGTGGCACAAGGTTGACACTTAACAAATATTTATCAAGTGATGACCTGATCTCATCAGTATTTGCACTCCCTCCACTGGTATAGATGGCAACCCCTTCATGCCTTCTCTTCCAGTACTAATTGTGCTGATATAGTTCCATAAACCCTCCGAAAAGAATCTGCCAAGTATGGTGGAAGGCTTCCTGGGTTATTATATTTCATGAATACTGGTGTGAAAATGTCTGTTCACTTGTTTGTCCCTTACTCTTGCTACATGACTGCTCCCATATCTTTTTTCAAAAAATCTTTACCTCTGTCTTAGAATCAATATTGATTCAAAGACAGAAAAATAGTAAACTAGGCAATTGGGGTTAAGTGACTTGCCCAGGATCACACAGCAAGGAAATATCTGAGATCATATTTGAAACCAGGTCCTCTTGACCCCAGCCCTAGCACTCTATCCAATGTGCTACCTAGTTGTCCTTACCTCTATATCTTTTTCTCATAATACAGTTAAAAGCTCATAAGCATTATTAGAATTTTAAGAGCTAAAAAATATACATTTCAGTCATATAAGAGCATTTCTCAATTTTTTTGAGCCTATGGTACAACTTCAAACTTGTAGTATACATAGCCATCTACTAGCCATCCTGTTTATCTCTCTATGTACTCTTATACTTAATGTCATGTGCATTCCTACCCACACATGTGCCATGCCCTCACACCACCATCACTACCTCCAAAATGGACCTCCCTTCTGTCTCTCCACACTCTTTTCATATACAGTGTCCAAAAGGTCTTAGTAAGTTTTAAGCTATTAAAATTTCAAAACTTTTAAGTTAAAGACTAAGACTTTTGGTATACCACCCTGTATTTAGATTCTATTCCCGTGGTCAAAAATTAAGCAATTGGAATGAGAAAATAAAAAATGCTATTATCTATTTAACAAAGAAGAAAAAAGGAAACAAAATAGATGGACTTGGTTATACAAAAAAAAAAAGAGGGGTATACAAGAAAAACATTGTATTCAAAATAAGGAAAAGAATTGAATTAGGAAAAAATCTTTGTAATGGTTATATCTGAAAATTATATTAAAGCAAAAAAAGAGCTATCCATATAAAAATATTTAAAGGTACTTTATTTGTAATAGTGAAAAACTGAAAACAATCTATTTACCCATTGATTATGGAATGGCTAAACAAATTTCAGTAGAAAAAAGAAAAAGAATATAATTGTGCCATGAAAAATAAAAAATATATAGAATTAAAAAGATTTAGATTTTTAAATTTTAGAAAAATGTAGAATTTATAAAGATTCAGAATAATGAAAACAGGATCAGAGAATTCACAATGACTATGATTACATGAAATGAATAGAACTGCCTGCTACAAAATCTACTAAATACAGAGAGGGGAAGAGATGAGTTAGAAATACAAAAAAAATAGGATGTTATTTTATTAAAACTAGTTTGTGTTCTTTTCCACTAATTAAATTTTTTTAAATTTCAAAATTTATGTATTTATATGAGATTTTATTCCTTTAGTCTATTTGATTGTACAAAATGGGCATGTCTTCAATGCCCATAATGGTTGACTTCTGGCAGAAGTCATTGGCCATAATATTTCATGTAAGGGAGCTACCTATCATTCATTGGAGAAAGCCCCAGTATTTCAGAATATCACAAAACTGTTTCTTGGATAAAGTGAATGTCTTATAAGGTGTATACTGGGGGATGTAGGTAGAATCCTTTAAAAGAACCAGAATAAGAAAGAAAAAGGGCTATAAATTAATCTGAAGTGAGGTCCTCAGTCTGAGAAGGCTGTTAGCATCTTACTAACCCTAGATCCAGCAAGGCAAATGATAAAACTTGAGCTCACATATCTCTGTCGTGGCAACTGAGAAAGCTGAGAAAAAATGGGGAAAGACTAACCCTTCCTTCATCCCAACTGCCCTGGAAGAAGAGGTAGTTTTCTAGCTTCCCAAGCAATTGTTGCTTCCCCACATGTTCCTGTAGGAGATTATATTCATTGTGATTATGATTTGTGTATGTGGGAAAATAACGCATTATTTGTTGTGCTATGTGAATTATCTCACTTCTTTGTCTTAATTAAATATCTTTATATTTGATTTGTGGCACCTACATTATTTGTGAATAAAAAGCATGAATTGGAAAGGGAATTTAAATTATACTCCCATATTTAGTAATATTTAAAATATCCTGGTAGATTCAACATAACTAATGTTTCCAGGTTTGAAGGAGAACCTTGGTTACATAAGGAAACTCAGAATTACAAGATGTAACATTAATTTACCTACACCAAAATGCCTAGGAAACAATGTTATGGAAATTAATTTAAGTAATAATTAGAAAGACTCTAGAGAACAGCCCCAGTACTGGTAAAGAGTTCTGGGTAATAGGATATCACTAATAATCAAAGGTCACTTAATACCTTGCAATAACCATGACATTATATTTCATTAAAGTTCTAGATATTCCCTGATATCCATCTGGACAATGAAACATAAAACCTGTGGCCTACGGTCAGAATAGCCTTAAAATCTGGAGAGACTTTTATAAGGACAGGGAAAGTCTATCCTCATCTTGGAAGTTTTAGATCCCTTCAGTGGCTGTCTAGGGAATCCACAGCAAAACTATTAAGACAAGAGAACATAGTGAAAAGAGTATTGTCTTTCTGTCAGGGAAGCTTTATTCAAATCAAGGTTCTGCTACTATGTGTATGAATTTGGTTAAAACATGTCACTTTTCTAGGTTTCAGTTTCCTTGTCTACAAAATGAAGAGGCTGGATTAGATAAATTCTAGGGTTTCTTCTAGTTTTACTTCTATGTTCTTCATCAAACCATAAGGAATAGCAAGGCCTTATAGGCTAGGTAGTATGCCAAATCCTTTCTCCACCGAAGAAGCCCTCTCTTCTAGACCCACAAATTTATTTTGGACTGGGTTCAGTCCTAGGAGAACCTGTCTTCCTATGAGAGGGTGGGGTCCCTTTACTCACAGTCATCAATCAGCTCCCTAAACCTTTAGGCTAGTGACCTGGGGACAAATTATTGAAAATTTAGTTTTACGTTCAAATCTAGAGTTTCCTCAAAGAAGTAAAAAGGTTGTACCCAATGTACAAGATGAATCAAGTATAGGACAATTATTTATTTTTTACACACAAAAGGAATGTTAAACAAAGAATACTCACAAGTATGCACTTGATAAAATACTCAAATCGTTTTGTGGTTTCATCAGTTCAAGAGTTCTCACCAAGGAAACAAATCCCCCATCCATGGCTGCCTATTTTGTGGAGCAATTCCTCTTAAAAGTTCACCATAGGGGGTCCACCCAACATGTCACAGTCCTTCCTTATCTTCTCCCAAAATTAGTAGGATACTCTAGCTGTCCACCTGTCATCCTTCATTCACCAGCCCATCTTTTCTTCTATCATACATTTCCCTGATGATCTTCTCTAAATAGGCTGAAAAACTTTCTCAATTTCTCTTGAAACTGTAAGAGTAACAGTGGAGGGACTCTGGATATCTGGCATTTCTCTTGCTAAGTGACCAGTCCATCTCCTCTTCCAATCATACAATTCTTTCCTGTCATAAAATGGCATTCTTTACTATAGTTCTTCTTTAAAGTTCTTTGTTAGCTTTATGTTGCAACTTACTCATTTTCCCCTACAAATATTTTCCCTCTTATATTGACACCAAAATTGACACCAAAATAACAGATTCAAGTAATAGAGGAAGAAGGAATTATCAGGTTTTGTGAAAGGTAACTATTCCTTCTTTTTCACATTCACTTAACTTCATGGTTTACCTTGCCTCCCTCCCACTTAGAAGATTCCACTTTAGTGGATGACTAGTTTTTTTTTTCCCTCTACTCTTAAAGAACCAAAGTAATTGGATTCTAAAGATGTCATTTGCAACTTATCATAAAAAAAAATTTTAAGTCTATTTGAATCAGTAGGTGAGAACCTCCAGTATATGCCTTTGGTCTTAAGTTGTCTTCTAAATTCAAGTTTGCAAATTTCTCAGATCTTAGAAGCTAAAGTTCCACAAAGGACCTTTCACATGTAAAGGTCATTAAGTAGATGTTTAAATAGCTTCCACCATTGGGCAAGGACCCTGACTGTCATAAGTTGGCCTTGAAGACTTGAGACCAAAAGAATCTGCTAGAGTTTCTCACCTCTCAGCTTAATGTGGACTCATTTTGAAAGAAAGAAAGAAAGAAAGAAAGAAAGAAAGAAAGAAAGAAAGAAAGAAAGAAAGAAAGAAAGAAAGAAAGAAAGAAAGAAAGAAAGAAAGAAAGAAAGAAAGAAAGAAAGAAAGAAAGAAAGAAAGAAAGAAAGAAAGAAAGAAAGAAAGAAAGAAAGAAAGAAAGAAAGAAAGAAAGAAAGATCTTGTTTAGTTATAAAGGACATAGAGTCTAGTTTACTTAGACTGATTCTCTGAGAGGAAAATTCTCTGAAGGAGAAAAATAAACTGAAGTCAGTTCTCAAATAGGAATCTTCTAGGTAATAATCAAGGTAACCCATGAAATTAAGTGAATATGAAAAAGAAGGAATAGTTACCTTCCATAAAGTCTGATGATTTCTTCTTTTTCCACCATCTCTATATGTGGATCTTCCTCGGGCCATGGGAAGAATCAGTAGAAATAGAAGGTCAGGGCCAAGGACCTGTCAGTGATATGAGAATAAGTTTTGTCCACTAGGCAACTAAGTAATCAGTGGACAAAATCCTGGGCTTTGAATCAGGAATCAAGAAGACTCATCATCACAAGTTCAAACCTGACCTTAGACACTCATTAGTTATATGACTCTTGGCAACCTTTAACCCTATTTACTTCAATTCTTCATTTGTAAAATGAACTGAAGTAGAAAATGACAAACCATTTCAGTATCCTTGCCAAGAAAATCCCAAATGAGGTCATTAAGAAAACTGAACAACAGGTGTAAGAGAATTCAATCACAAGACACAAGCCTAAGTCTGAGAAGGTTGAATTAGAATCTGCTTCTGGAATACCAGGTTAATAATTAAGGTATACACAGAGTACAAGATCAAAGACCAAAGATTATTGGGTTTTAGAATCTCTGGCAAAATACTTCTTTTATTTAAAAGGCCTATCCAGTGCTGCTGACCTATTAAACTGGTTGCCATCTGATCATTCCACCAACTGAGTCTCAACTATTATTTTCTGGTAACTGCAGACTGGGGGGTCAGAGCTATACTTGTAGTGGGGCGTTCAAAAATCCTGAAGATATTTTCCTTCTGAAACCAAGACATGATCATTGAAGACTGGAGATATTTGAATTCGAAATGATACAATGGAATGGAATTTTATAAATTACTTCTAAAAAATATTTTAAAAACTATAGGTAACCCAAAGTATAATCAAAAGATGCATGATGAGTGTAGACTATAGTATATTATCAACAATGAATTAGGTAGAGGAAATTACAAAACATCATGAAAACATATGTATGCAGAAAAGAAGATGGTCATATAGTAATAACAAGGGTTGGAGGCAGAATAATATGGGCATCAATCAAAGTCAATCAAATTCAATCAACATTTATTAAGTGTTTCCTATGTGCCAGGTACTGTGCTTAGAACTGGGATATATTCTGTAATGACAGCTTTTCATAATTTACCTAAGAGAAATTAGAAAATATTTACCAATTATAACACTTAGTACCTTTTGTATGCAGTATTGTTTTTTTCTTATGCCATAGTTATATAATGTACATTATTACTCCACTGGATTGTATGCTTCTCTAAGACAAGACAATATCTTATTTATCTCTGTATCTCTCCCACCAACTAGCATAACCTTACACATAGCAGGTGTTTAATGAATTGCTATTGAATTGAATTGTAAATCACCTGTTCATGAGTCTGTTATAGTGACAGATGATGTCACTGCATTATTTTATAACAGATAAACATAATTAAACTGGACAAAAGTTGAGTGAATCTAGAAGGATAATGTAATATGCAATCAATGGAAATGGAAAACATTAGCTGAAATTTTTTAAAGTGTCCTTCTTTTAAGTGTATGCTGGAAACAATGAAAATTCTCATTCTCCACAATTTTGTGATGAGACATCTCTGGAGAACTAAATTATCTGGTAAGTAACCTAGGTTTACAATCACTAGGGGGGAAAAAAGAACAATGTTTTAGTTATTCAGGATTCAGGATTAGAAGTTCAAGAAAACTCTTTAACTTTTCCTCTTGCCTTCTTTTCCTCTTTCTACCCTCCTATGTATGTCCTCTGTTGGTTTCCCACATCTTTTCTATATATATACTCTCTCCCTTAATGCTTTTAATCTATTCCCATAGCTATAGAAATGTTATTATATTTCTACATTGGTGACTCCCAAACTTATATGTACACTTCCAAATTTCTCCTAGACCTCCAATTATCATTGGCAGTTGCCTGTGGGATATCTCACTTTGAACATTCTATTAACATTTCTAACTCAACGTATCCCAAGGTAAACTTAAGATCTTTCTCCCTAAACTGCCCATGCTCCCAACTTCACTTCTTCACTATTTCTGTATATAGAACCCAAGGGAAAGGAAGGAAGGAAGAAGGAAGGAAGGAAGAAGGAAGGAAGGAAGGAAGGAAGGAAGGAAGGAAGGAAGGAAGGAAGGAAGGAAGGAAGGAAGGAAGGAAGGAAGGAAGGAAGGAAGGAAGGAAGGAAGGAAGGAAGGAAGGAAGGAAGGAAGGAAGGAAGGAAAGAAGGGAGGGAGGGAGGAAGGAAGGAAGGAAGGAAGGAAGGAAGGAAGGAAGGAAGGAAGGAAGGAAGGAAGGAAGGAAGGAAGGAAGGAAGGAAGGAAGGAAGGAAGGAAAGAAGGGAGGGAGGGAGGGAGGAAGGAAGGAAGGAAGGAAGGAAGGAAGGAAGGAAGGAAGGAAGGAAGGAAGGAAGGAAGGAAGGAAGGAAGGAAGAAAGGAAGGAAGAAAGGAAGGAAGGAAGGAAGGAAGGAAGGAAAGAAGGGAGGGAGGGAGGGAGGGAGGAAGGAAGGAAGGAAGGAAGGAAGGAAGGAAGGAAGGAAGGAAGGAAGGAAGGAAGGAAGGAAGGAAGGAAGGAAGGAAGGAAGGAAGGAAGGGAGGGAGGGAGGGAGGGAGGAAGGAAGGAAGGAAGGAAGGAAGGAAGGAAGGAAGGAAGGAAGGAAGGAAGGAAGGAAGGAAGGAAGGAAGGAAGGAAGGAAGGAAGGAAGGAAGGAAGGAAGGAAGGAAGGAAGGAAGGAAGGAAGGAAGGAAGGAAGGAAGGAAGAAGAGATTTATTAGCACCTGCTATATGAGAAACTATACTAAGTGCTTTATAAATGTATCAGGGGAATCACTCCTCTACCTACACACCTTTACTTATATATAAATATATAGATATATAGATATGCAATACACACATATGTGCTTATGTGTATTGTTATAAGGAAAAGATGAGTTAGGTTTGCAGAACACAGTGGCATGAGACTAGCTGAAGAAAGAATTCTGGAATCTTGGATTTGATCCTGGAGGGTGTGGCTGCCAAATCCTGGGAGTTTGACCCAGTTCTGTGTTATTTCTGTGTTGCTGGTTGTGTGTCCTGTGTCCTGAAGAAGATCTGAGGAAGCTGTCTCTGTCCTGTGTCACCTGAAGCTGGTTGTAAGCTGAGGTCCAAGTCCATCTGGACTCAGGATCTTCCCCTGGATCCTTACCTGATCTGGTATTTTCCAGTATCTCCCTTAACACCAAGAAGATTAGAGTAGAATAAGGTGTACAGGGACTGGGTTTACAGTTTAGCATATCAGGGAGATAGTGTAGGAACTTAATTCTAAGAAGATCCTTCCTGGGAAGGCATTAGATTTTGGGTTACTTTAGTTAGAATATCAGTGATGGGATTTTCCCTTACCTTTTCAACCTTTCCCTTATTTAATAAAATACATTCCCATTTACTGTGGTTTGTTGTCTGCATGTATTGGTCTCAGTTCAGGTTCCGCCTGGACAGGATTTCTGTTGGCCTTCCCAAACCGCAGTTATCAATCTGATATTGGCCCAAATCTATCCATCAGATCCCATTCCCAATACCACCCAATTACAGTGTGCATTACACGTATATACTTCGGTGTTGACAAATTAATCTTCTCAATACAATACTTTGATCACTATAAAACTCTGTTCATTGTTATTAATCAATACCTTATGATTCCAGTACTCAAAAACCTACAGTAGTTTCTCATTCTAAAGAGTACTAACTCCTGCCTGTACTGATCAAGAACCTCCACAATACAGTTTTCACTGACTTCTCTAGGTTCATTGCATCTACACCCTTTATGTGTTATATCCAAACTGTTTCACTTACACTCTAACCTTTACTTCCCTACTCTACCTCCATGTCTTTACGTATTCTGTTCCCTGAATGTGGACCAGATTCTTCCCTATCTCTATGATTCCTTCTTATTCCAAAAAATAAGGTTTGCCTGTTTTTTAACTCTTAACTTCTCTTTTAGATTTTGTATATTGATTCTAAGGCAGAAGAGTGGTAAGGGTTAGGCAATGGAGATTAAGTGATTTGTCTCAGGAAATATCTGAGGTCAGATTTGAACCCAGGGCCTACTGTCTCTAGACCTGTCTCTAAATACACTGAATTGCCTAGCTGTCCTGCAAAATGAGGATTTTGATATCCTTACCTTTCTTCAAGGTCCATCCTACCTACCCTTGACTCTTTCACTCTCAAGGATTAAGTTCAAAGTTTAGCTGAATTTCTTTGCAGCATTGGTCCTACCAAATTCACATTCAAAGGAGGCATTACTACCAGATGAGTCCTTTTATTGGATTAATGTCATAAAATTTATTCCTAAAGATCTATCCTTGCTCCTTAAGGCATTGATGTTAGACTAGCAGCAATATCTGATGAAGATTCCAATGCCCAGATTTGTGTACTTTGTGTTACTAACCTAGATTGAAGGCTCCACTCCATGTCCTTAGAACTGAATGGATTAAATAAGCAAAGGAGGCCCCATTTCTCTGGAACACATGACACTGGGAAAAGGCCACACCCTTTTCCCCTATTGCGTAATTCTCTCACCAGACACATTCATGACACCATAGTGCAACTGAAGACAATAAGGCAAAGTTGCCAAAGCTAAAAGGCCTTTTTAATCACCCTGAAGTTAGTCAAAAAGCCTGCCCTTTACAACAAGAGTTATCCAACTGGAAGCAGTTACCAATGCCCATACATGGGCAAGGTAAAGTACCTTACCAAGATATTTCTTTTATAAATCATCTTAATTCTCTCATAAATAGGCTCCCAGGCTCTTCATATGCAGAGGCATAATCTCAGGTGGTTTGGGAATGCACTAGATTCCTATTATACTCTATTATTTAATAAGCATCCTTGGTTTATAAGATTATCTAATTTGCATTTTCAGTGCTCAAAGGATGAGATATCCAGGACAAGTAAACATAAATGGATAATGGGGGAGGGGGGAAGAGAAGATTTAATAGGAATAAGCCCTGGATGGCATAGATGTTTTTAAAAAAACAGCCATAATAAATAAGGCTTTAAGCTTTGTAAGTTACAAACATCTAATTTGACTCTTTTCTGTAAGTTAACATGAGATTTGGGGGTCAGAGAAAGCAAGTATAATATTATGGAGCAATTCTTGGGGTAGAGAATGACATGGTAGAGATATCCAATGAGAAAGAAAGGGTTAAAAAGAATTAAGGGAAGTTCTAAGGATACAATGGAGCTACTTGATTAAAACTAGTTTAGAATGGTTTGGATGAATCATCTTAACCTTCTTTAACAAATACTATGGCTGATTGGATTAATATTTTGGCAACTCATGGCTTGTTAAGATAGATAGTATCAGCTTTACCATGGCAAACTCATATGGTTTAAAAAGAAGCAGAGCCAGGTTCAGAAGAGTTAAAATACATGCAGGAGACCAGAATGAAAAGGGGATACTTAAAGTCAAAGGAAGAGGAAAGTACACATAGAAAGAAAAAGTGAGGTTTTTCTCCCTGGCTTATCTATATAAGACCTTCAAACAGAAGATCTTTGGCTCAAACTTGGGTCAGAAAACTTACCTGTTTGAATATTGATTGCTTAAAACACTGAATAGAAGGTTAAATTAGACTTTGCCTTTAAGTCAATCACTGGAACCCCTAGCCAAACAAACAATCAAAAAAAACCACTGGAAATACTTGTCCCATAGCCAAGGAAATGATACACATGGACCACTTGTTAAGTGAAAATTTTCCATTCATAGCTGGGTCAACTAGATAGCAAAGGCTGAATAGAACAACACTAGATTTAGACTTTAAATACCAGCTCTTCTACTTATTTTGTGACCTCAGGTGAGTAACTTAATTTCTCTGGGTCTCACTTAGTTTCCACACCTATGAAATGAGGTTAGACTAGATGAGTTCTAAGGGTCCTTCTAGCTCTAAATCTTTACTCTGATAATTTGGTTACTCAATTACCTTTTTTGTTGTTTTTTCTTCCACCAGAGCATATTCTGACCCATCTCAAACTGTGCTATTCTTGTCTATGACTTTATAAAACTTTTGAAAAGAATCTATCCTACATACTAACTTTCCTCTGGTTCCTTGAGTATTTCCTAAATGTCAGTGCTGTATGTTAGCTATCCATCTATTATCCCTTGATCTCACTACAGGAGTGTCCTAACTCTTTCTGGTCATACATTTTCTTGATGATGCCTTTTTAAAATAATTAATTAATTTTAATAACACATTTCCACATAAGTTTTCAGAACTTATATTATCCACATTGTCTCCCTCCTTTCTTCTCTCCCTACCTCCAGAACTGACAAGCAATTCAATTTGTATTATACATTATTAAGTTATGTCTTTTATAATAATTTTAAGATTTGCCATTGGTGAGAAAGTATTTCAACTTCATCATTCATCTTTCTATTATCCTTTAGGTCACCTGTAATTTTAATTTGCTTTAGGATCTAAAAAAACAAAATCTATAATAAGAATTAAATATCTGGGGGAACTTCCAACCCAGTCCAGTCCTGGAAAGGACTCACCATAACAGTCAGAGTCACATGTCTAATGGCCTGACAGCTTGGTGTGATGGCACCATGGAGGTCAGATGGCATTATGTATGAAAGCCTTTGACCAGTGGAAGGATATGGGGGAAGGAGCTTAGGTTTGAAAAGCCAGCATGGGAGGCTCAGTTGCTCTTTTTGTCCCATCTTTCTGACTGGTCTGACTCTTTCTCTGTCCTGTAGGCTCTTATTTTATCTCTTATCTTTGGCAACCTGTGGCAGAGGGTACAACTCAGGGCTGGGATCCAGGGTGGATTTTACCGTAAGATAGAAATAATTGGAAACCTTATTTCTATCTTTCTTTCTTTTTACCAATAAATACTTATAAAGTTAGTATAAAGCTTCCAAGATTAATTTTTATTTATAACACTATGATTCTATTAGGATAGGGCCAAGGACTGGACCTGTGATTTCATTGGTTCAGGGAGTTTACAGATGTAGAATTTTCCTGTTTCCTATACAAGTTAGTAATATCTCTGCAACTTGCATGCATATTTTTAGACAACTGCTTAGAGGGGAAAAAGGTCAAATGTCTTATTCAAGTCAAACAGTCAGAATTTATCAGCAGCAAGACTTGAACCCAGGTCTTCCTGGTTCTAAGACCAGCTCTCCATCTACCATGCAATTCTGCTTCTTATGATTATTTATTGTAATCAACCTCATTGGCTTATTAAATTATTCTAAATTGTGTTCTAGTAGTTGGCAAGATATTTGAGATCAAGGACTATTTGATTTTCTTTATATTCTCAGTGATTAGCATAGTACTGAACACATAATGGGCACTTAATAAATGCTTATTAATTGACTGACATGGAACTCAGTTTCATAGTCACGTTCTTATTTTCTTTATAAACAGAACCTTTTACTCTGGAAGATTTTTTAAACTTTTTTTAGGTAACATACACAATTTGGGCTTTTTCCATTTCATAATACTATGATATTTTGTAACCATAATAATCAATTGCAGAGCCCTGATGACTGGAGAATTTCCACGTAGAAGACTGTACATACTTTCTGGACAGGGAAGGATGGTGGTTGTGAGCCAAGAGAAAGAAAGTGGCACTGTAGTAGAATAGGGACATTGTAAGACACAGGGAAGGAATACACAGCGCACTGTTTGGAGTAAAGCAGTAGGAACTAGTTCATATTCACACCTACTTTCTTCCTGGAATGTCTTGGCTGCACAGTGACTGATTGTTGGCATTTGGTTAAGCTCCATAAAGCCTTAGACTTCATCTACACTGTTTTGAATTCTTACTCAGCTTCCTTATGTGTGCAAGAATAGGAACAAAGGTAGGGCTGGTGTGGCTGCCTGCTGTTTCATTTGTCACTTGGAAAAAATAGCAATGACTGGCCCAGGACTAGGCAAAGAAGGTACTAGATATAGAAGGGACTGTAAAAATTAAATTTAGTCTCTAACATATAGAAATATTATATTTTATGAGGTTTATTAAGAATCATTAGAAATCAAGGAATAAAGAAAATACAAAATAAGAAAATCACGTGCCTAGGGCTGATTAGCCCATTCAAAGCTTACTTACTACATCTTGCAAATGGACAAGCAGAGAGAGCGAGAGAGTAGAAGAGGGCAAGGTAGGCATTACTGCCAGTTTAAATACTAATTGTGATCTCGCCTAGGTGGAGACTCAGTTGAGATTATAGGGAATTCTGGGAAATACCAAAGACTTCTGGGGATTGAAGTCTAGGGTTCAAATCTCCATTTTACATTCTCCCCCTGAGGCCCAAGGAAGACTAGTCTCTCCGCTGGGTCTTGTAAACATACCAACTTTGAAATTACAACAATTTGAGGATAAGAGGAAAAAAGAACAAAACCAATAATTGATAGGCACATTGACAAAAAAAAAACAGCTAGGGGGCAGTCCCCTTTGGCATGAAAGTATACATAGTTGTGGGAGGGGAGGAGAAGAGAAGTGAGTGGGTCTCGGCTCTGCTGCCTCTGGGTGGCTAGCGAGAGTCACCTCCAGCAACCTGACAGGTGCCTTGGGGATGTTGACCGCTGAGCAAGGGGCTCTTCTGCCTAGTTTATATGGCTCATTGTTGTTCGTTGTCATTTGGCGCCTGGTGGTTCAGGCAGGCTGAGGTGTGGCCCCCTCCCTCCAGAAGAAGAAGGAAGGAGGCGAGGGCATCATGAGCTGCTCTGGCCACTACAGCCAGGCCGGGGCAGCAGCCGCTGTGCAGCTGTGGGTGCCCTGAGCTGCCTGACCACCACTGCCGAGGCCCAGCTCACTGGAGTCCTAGATGATTTCTTGTGTGACATAGAAAATATTGATAGCTTCAACACCTACAAGATCTTTCCTAAAATACAGAAATTGCTAGAACAGGATCAAAAAAGGAGCACAGACTTAACCTGAATAGTGCCAAAAGAGCACACAGGTCAAAAAAGAAGAAACCAATCCAGGTAGGATTGATGCACTTCTAAGCCAATACTAAGGACTTGAACCTAATGTGAGACTCAAGGTTGCGACATTTGACATATGTTAAGACGTAGGCCTTCCTTGTATCTGCATTCTTCGTGAAAATACTTAGACAAGTACCAAAGGTTGGCTATCATCCTGGCTCCCTCTATCCCTGAGAATGAAGGTAAAAGCAGACTGGGGAATGGCACTTCCCTATCAAAATAAAAATCTGGTCCTTTTTTCTCTCCTATAGTATGGCAACTTCCTGTAGCCTTGGCTGCAAATGGGTAAGTGAAATATTACTGCACTCTGACCTACAGACTTGTGAGATTAGAAATTACTTTAATTGGACCCTAATATAAGGGCCTGTTAGAAATTTATTCTTGCTTACTCAAAATTTTGTATACGTAGATTTTCAATATTTTGATACTGATTTTGAATTCTTCTTTAAAATAAATATACATATATAATATAAAAAGGTTTAATTTTTCTTCCATTATTTTTTCTTTTGTTTTTTTTTAATTGACTCACACACTCCCATGACTAAACCTTGCATCCTGATCTGAACTGGATGTTTTTCAACACCTTCTTCAGGGGGGATTGTATTTTCATAAAATCCAAGATTTAAAATTTTTGTTTGAGAAAGATCTTCAGAGAAGAAGCTTGTTAACTCCTAAATCCAGAGAATGAACTGTTTGCAGAAAGATACCTAAACCCTTACACTACAGAAAGATCCAGAATGAACCTTGGGGTGCAGTTGATTGAACTGAAGGTTGATTCAATATTTATTTTGAATGTACACGCTTATGCCAAAAGGGAACTGGCTGTCTCTCTTCTATTTCCCCCTTATCTCTAACTATTGTAGTTTTCCTCTTAGAGTGTAAACTTTTGTATACACCTGCAGTTAGAAGTTTTTGGGGTACATGATATCTATGTTTAGTGGTCAATTGGGGAGACTAGTCTCCCAATCATCATCAGGGGGGGTTGTGATTTTTAGATTTTCTCCATCTTTCTTGGTCTAGCACCCAGGAATGTGCACACCCACACTAAATGGGTATGTGCTAGCAAATGACAAATCAGAAACAACTGACTGCCCCCCTGGGCTTTCCTAAGCCAAGCTTGAGCCATCATTGGCACATGTGAGATGCAGGAAGTGAGGGAGAGAACTGCCTTTGGAGTTCTTGTGACTTCCTGTGGAGAGGGCTAGATGCGAGTTCAATCCTGGAGCTCAAGCTTGGAGGAGCCCCGCAGACAGCTTTCCTTCAGATCAGTCACATGAGTGATAAGGACTGACTCCCTTCTTTCCCTTGACTCTCCAAGGCCTTAAATTCCCGCCTGGTTCAGCCTGAGCCAGAGCGGTTTTGAGTTAACGCCTTTCCCTCTCTCCCTCTCTCTCTCTCTCTCTCTCTCTCTCTCTCTCTCTCTCTCTCTCTCTCTCTCTCTCTCTCTCTCTCTCTCTCTCTCTCTCTCTCTCTTTAATTTCTTCCTCCTGTTGTAAGTAAATTACCATAAAACTCCATTCTGACTTGAGTGTTTTTCATTTAGGATTTTATAAATAAAATCCTTGGCTACCAAATAATTATTACATTCAGTCTCAACCCTAAATTTAACCTTTACAGGTGTAAACCTCAAAATTTCTTAGACTTATAAATGTTGGAAATTTCCCAACCTTAAAGATTCTCTAATCCAACCCCTTCGCTTTATAGGTGAGATAACTCAGACCCAGAGAAGTAAAATGACATTTACTAAATCACACATCTAGTAAGTAGTAGAGTGAAGACTTCATCCCAGATATTCTGGATCTATACTACCTCATAAGCATCTTGAATGCTGAGACTATGATTTATTAATTCTTTTGTCTTCCTCAGTGCTCAAAGAAGATAACAAGGATCCCACAGATGAAAAATATGAAAGCTTCATTTCTAATATAACTTCAAGCTAATTCATCGGGGTCCTGTAGGCACAAAAGAAAGAGTATGGAAATTGAGATTGGGCTATCCAAAGCAGGGAAGTATTGAGGATGCAGCATGAAATGCTGAAAATAAAGCTGAACTTGGTGTCAGGTGAGATGAAATCAAATCCTACTTCTTATAATTGATAGTTGTGTGATCCTCAACAGATCACTTACCCTCCCTAAGTTTCCTCATTTGTTAAATGGGAACAATAGTACCAATACAGTTTATCTTAAAGGGTTATTATGAAGATCAATTGAAATCATGGAAATTTGTCACTTAAAGGTGATATAAAATGTGAGTTACTATTATTTTGTGAAGGCTCTGACACTTGGGTTAGCCCTAGAAAGAAGCATAGAATTTGTAAGAAAATCCAAGACCCTTCTCAACCTGCTTTTCCAGTTTTATTGCTCACTGTCCCACTTCATATACACTCTTTTCTGGCCAGCAGATTGTTTCCTGGTCTTGTTCTTCTCCTTCCTTCCTCTATACAATCTCAAGAACCTTCTTTTATACCTCTAAAGCTATCCTTCCTCATGTCCAGATGTTAAAATCCTTTCTTCAAAGCCCAGGTCACCTATTCATCTGTGATATCTTCCCAAACCCTGCCTCTCCTCTATGCTTCCAGCAAATATATATCTATTTTAGGGTACTTTGCCCTGATCTCTCCTTGGCCTCCAAGGAATGTGAATCCATTACATTATACACTGAGTCATATTTATTTGTATCCATTTCTTCACCTCTCCATAGACAGTTAATAATCTTGAAGGGATTTTGTCAGTTTTCCTCTTTATCTTCTCAATGTCAAGTATAGTGCCTTGAACATAGTTGGTGGTTAGTAAATGTTTATTGAATAACTTATTTGTTGAATGATGGAGAGGAAAGATTTCCAAAAACACCTAGCTACTTTTTGTGGAACTGTACAAACAAACTTCTAACCTGTTTGTCCAGAGCCTTTATAATGGGAGCAGAGGATTCTGTTTGATAGGCCTTTAAAGAGGTTGTAACTAGCCCAAGGTCACAGCTATTGAATAATAAAGATTTAAACTTCAGTCCTTTAACTCCAGAAACAGTGATAACAGTGCTCTCTCCACTGCATGTGTATGTGTGCATGCATACATGTGTATGTTATGGCATCAGGTTTTTGAGCACATACACATATGCTCACACTATTTTATAAAATTAGGTTAACTAGACTGGAAGCTTCTTATGGCCAGTTACTCTAAATCTTTTTCTTTTCTATTCCCCACAGTACCTCTTATGATGCAAAATGATTAATAAGTCACAGAGATCTAGAAAACTCTGTATAGTCTTAAACCAAGCAATATCATTGCTAGACCTATATCCCAAGAAATCGGGGGGAAAAGAAAAGAACTTATATGTTTTAAAATATTTATATAGTAGCTCTCTTTGTGGTGGCAAAGAACTGGAAATTAATTGTCCCTCAATTAGAGAATGACTAAACAAATTGTAGTATGTGATTGTGATGGAATACTACTGCATCATGAGAAATAATGAGTAGGTTAATTTGTAAAAAATTTGGAAAGAACCACAATGAGATAAAGAAGTGAAATGAGTAAAACCAAGAGAACATTATATAAAACTATAGATTTAATATTTGAAGAATAACTTCTGAATGTTCACAACCAGAAAATGAATGAAGAAGTGGAAACATGAAAGTCAAAATCTATATATACACAACTGTTTGCTGGATGATGCCCTCTATGGTATGGCAAGAGAAGGGAAAGGCTGAGATGCCTCAAAACAAATATTATTAAAAAAATAAAAATAAAAAAGATGAATAGTATGTATGTTTTTGTTCCACTTCTATGTTTCTATTCTAGATGTTCAAATTTTTACCCAGAAGTTCGACAACTTTGTTTCATGAAACTCTCAAGCACTCCTTAATCACCCTAAACAGAAATTAGTAGGTTTGTCCTAGACTGAACAATAAATCTACAAGTACCCAATGATCTCAGCCTAGATAGGAGTAGTAGATATAATCTAATATTAAGTAACCTTTTCTCCCATTGTAACTAGTCCTCTCCCAGGTAGTTCTTTCCCTAGTTTCTATGTAAGCCAATCAGTTGTCCCTCTTTTCCTTTATTCCCCAAAGTGTATATAAGACCCCAAATTCTTCAGTTCCTTGGAAGTTCACATGATGGATATTCCCATTTGTGGTGCATTTTCCCTGAGATATTATTCCCAGAGTCTCACTCTGACTGGGTATGGTATTGTTGTTACACGTGCACACGACTATGTGATGGCCATAATAACTCTGTCTCCCTTGTCCTGATTAAAGACTTGCTCTTTTTAACTACTTTAGTGGTTCTGTGTTTTTCAAGGTTGATTAGTCCAAAGAAAGAAAACTAGTTCTCTAATTGAATTTGAAATTTTGGAATATTACTCTTTCCAAAGTTTCCAGCAGTCCCTAAATTGTCAAATCCAATGACCTTTTCTCGGTCCTCATTCTCCTTGACCTCTCTGCAGCTTTTGAAACTGTTGATAATTCTCTCCTCAATATTGGATTCTACTGTCTCCTGGTTTTCCTCCTACATATCTCATCACTTTTGTCTCCTTTGTTGAATCATCTTTCTGATGAAGCTCTCTAATTGTAGGTGTCCCTTATCCTTTTGTCCTGGGTCTGCTTCTCTTCTCCCTCTATACTATTCACTTGATCTCCTCAACTTCCATGAATTTAATTACCATCTCTATGCTGTATGCACATATCTATGTGCCCTAATTTCTCTGCTGACCTTCAATCTTGTATTTCCAATTTTATTTCAGACATAGCAAACTGGGTGCCCAGTAGATATGTTAAATTTAATGTATCCAAAAATAGAACTCATCTTTCCTTCTAAAGCCCCCTCCCCCTTTTTCTATTTCTTTAAAGAGAATGCCATCTTCCTAGGTCTTCAGGCTTGCAACCTGGAAGTCATCCTGTATTCCTTGCTCTCTCACACACCCTAAACCCTATCCCAGTAATGGTGAACCTTTTAGAGAAAGAGTACTGGATCCTGCCCCTATCCTACCCCTGCCCCCGATGGGGCATGCTAAAAAATATTGTCAGGTGAGGTGGAGAGGGGGAGAGGGGCAGCTCTGCCTGAGTCCCTCTGCCTTTCTAGTAACAAACTGGGAGGGGGGATGGAGGAAGGGTGGATAAGTGCCCACAAAGAGTGCTTTGTGTGCCATCTTTGGCACCCATGCCATAGGTTTGCCATCACTGCACTATCTAATCTGTTGCCAAAGCCTGGTGATGTCACATTTATAGCATCTCTCAAATATATCCAGTGTTGTCCTCTGATATTGCCACCATACTAATGCAAGTACTCATCACCTCATACCTGAATTATTTCACTAGGATTCCCAATTTCAAGTCTCTTCATTTTCTAATCCATCTTTCATTTAGACAGTAAAGTGATTTTCCTAAAACATGGGTCCTATCCATGTCACCCTGCTGCCCAATGCTTCGGCATTCAAAGCCTTTTGTAACCTATCTTTCCAAACTCCTTTTACTTTATTCTCCCACTCCCATCCCCACATTCTTTAATTCAATGACTCTGGTCCTACAGTTCCCCAAAAAAGACATTCCATTTCTCTGCTCCAGAACGTCCAGCCCATTGGCTTTAAAGAGAGAAGGTAAGTTATACAAAGTCCACAGTGGATGCATTTGCACACCAGTTTGGACTGAGACACAGGGCCTATCAGCATCAATAGGACTTTTATTATAGAAAAAAAGGAACAAAATTGGGGATTAACATCAAGAAAACTTTTAACAAAGGAAGACAGGGTAAAATAAATTGAGGAGCTGGTGTATAGGGGAGATTCTAGTGTAAGTGATTTTCAATATTTCACTCCTGACTCTAACGTAGGAGGATCCAGAGTTTGTCTAAAGTGAGATTTCTGATAATTCTAACCTTGGTTGGATTACAGCATGTTCATCATTAGGTTATCTTTTTTGGATAGTGGCCTTTCACAGGCCCCTTGAAAAGAGATTTTAATCTTGGTAAGGCAAGAAATCTCTCATCCTCTTGGTTCCAGGCATTTTCTCTGGCTATCCTCCATGCCTGGAATGCTCTTCCCCCTCTGCTTTGACTACTGACCTCCAAGACTTTCTTTAAATCCCAATTAAAATCCCTCTTTTTACTGGAAGTCTTCCACAACCTGTTGTGATTTGAGTACCTTACCTCTGTTCATTATTTCCTACTCATCCTGTACATAGCTTGCTTTGTATATATTTTTGTAAGCTCTTTGAAGTCAGAGACTATATCATCAGAATTTAGCATAGTGCTTAGCATATATTAGATGCTTAAGAAATATTGATTGATTGATCAAATAGGACTTTATTAGTCTAAATTAGCACTAAATTGAGCACTTGCCTAGTGGCCTCTGGGACACATTGGACCTTTCCTACATTTCAGAGATCAGGAGATAACAGTAACCTGCTGCAGCCTCAAGAGAGTCTGCCTAATGGTCTCCTAGGAATTTGTCCAGCCTGTTTTATAGAGATAGTCTGACCCTAAAGATAGGGAGGGGTCTTTAAAGAAAAATATTTCCATTTCCCTTTAAGTTTAAATCTGATAGAATGTCTCAGTCTGTGGACCAAATTGCCCCATAACTGCTTAATAGTATAGCTTATTAATAATAACAACAACAACTTATACTGAATGGAGTGGAAAAGTCCATTTAAAGATGTTGGCACAGATAAGACTTAAGTCTGATAAGGGCCTTACAGTTGTATTTTACATTTTTCAGATTTTTTTTTTTTAGGATATTTTCACAAAGAGTAGTAAAGACAATCTAGTCAACCATGCTGTTCAGGTTAGTTCTTGAAAGTGAGATAGTGACCAGCATTTTCCCTGGCTTTTCCTTATGCCTAGGACTCTCCTTATCTCCACCTTCTGGCCTTCCTAGCTCTCTTCAGGTCTCAGCTAAATTCCCATTTATGTAAGAAGCCTTGCCCAGTTCTGCCTTAATCTTAGTACTTTCCCTCTGAAATCATCTCCACCTTATTCTGTATATGTCTTATTTGTCCATAGCCTTCTCTATATTCTCTCCTCCATTAGACTGTGATGAACTCCTGGAGAAGAAGGACTCTTTTTTGCTTCTTTTTTAACCCCAGAGTTTACTATAGTTAACATAGTGCCTGGCACATAGCAGGCACTTAGTAACTGCTAGCTGTTGATTTGATAATTATATATATATATATATATATATATATATATATATATATATATATATATATAGTAACAAGTTGACAATGTGAAATAATGTAAAATATCATGTACGCTGGCTCTGTTGCTAATTATCTGTGAGACCCTGTACAAATTTCACCTCCCTGGATCTCTATTCCCTCACCTGTAAACTAAAGGGTTAAAGGTCAGCTAGGTGGCTTAGTGGTTAGAGAGCCAGGCCTACAGATGAAAGGTCCTGAGTTCAAATGTGACCTCAGATACTTTTTAGCTATGTGACTGAGCAAGTCACTTAACCCCAAATTGCCTAGCCCTTATTATTCTTCTGCCTTTAAATCAATATTGATTCTGAGATGGAAAGTAAGGTTTTAAAAAAGATAAAAGAATTGAATTGAAAGATCTCTAATGTCCTGTTAAGACTAAATTCTGTGATTATGGAGCAGAATTGTGTCAGTCTGCATCATCAAGTGAAGTCTGAATTCAGATTCCACTTGTGGAACTCAATAGTCAGGTGACCTTGGGCTGCTTATTTAACTTCTCTGAGTTTTAGGTTGCATTCTTAAATTAGGTTACTAGGAATCATCCTACATGTCATGAAGTTACCTTACCTATGAGTGCTTATCTGGCATGTTTCCATTCCTGATTTTTATCTTACACAGGAAACATAAAATGTTATGCAATTTGTATTCTAAGGAAGAGAAGCCTGGAACTCATTGAAATGGTAAGAAGGTCTGGTGATCGGCCAAATGGAATAACTAATGAGAAAGAAGTTGTTGAGAACATGGTCAGTGTATCCATGGAAATAGGAATGTTCTTCATATCCACACAGCCCAGAGCAGTGCCAGTGAAGGGAAAAGATAGGATCAGAGCTTTAGATGGTAACTTTCAAGGGTATTTGAGGTATTGTAAGACTGCCCTTGCAAAAAGAACCCAAAATTTAAATAAGCCCCTTCCTGGAACTGCAGCTAGGTCTGGTTCTTGGTAGCATATTGCCCTTCAAAGTATACCAGGAATAACTTCATGTTGGCCATGAAGTTGAAAGGTAGAACACACTTGTGAATATATGCCCTATACTTTTCAATGCTTTGTTTTTCAATCCTGTTTTTATATTATAAACCTAATTAAAACAACAACAAAAAATACAACCAAATAAACAACGAGGAGTGAAGCCCTAAGTCAAAGCAAAATATGATCTATTTATGTTTTGGTAAAATACAAAAAAATGAACTTTAGTCAAACAAATGATTTTTCTTGCTTTGTATACCATATCTGTTACATCTAGATACTAATAAGGGTTTGTTTCAATATAGTTTTACTCAATGTACATGTTCTAAGTCTTCTGAGTTGGCTTTGTGTCATATCTTAATGGAAGATTTTCCATATTTTATATTCTCTGTATTTCCCCCCTTTTTATAGCATATCTAAATCAGAGTATAGTGGAAAGGACATTTGATTAATTTTTAGAGGACCTGGACTCAAATACCATTTCTGCTGCATATTACCTGTAATTTCCTTGGGTAAGTTGCTTCATTCCTCTGTTTTAATTGTTATGGGGTTTGGATGCGTACCCCTGGTTTGGGAAAGATATCTTTTGCAAGAATGCAAGACTCCAAAACTTAGCTTAAAAACAAAAAGAGAAATTTATTAATTTAGAAAGTAATGTTGAAAATGGCCAGAAGGGTAGCAAGGTAGGACAGCAAGATGGGAAGCAATTCCTGGGAGGACAGCATGAATGGAAAGGCTGTTCCTCCATGGGGACAAGCATGGATGGAAAGGCTGTCTCCATAGACGACATCAATTCTGGGGTTTTTATACTCTTTAGATACTATGTCCTGGTGTAGACATGACCTAGAGTATTAGTCCCTCAGGCATTTGGTGGAGTGAGGTGGTCATCTGACTGGGGTCTGCCTGGAGGCATAAAGATTCATCTCTTTGTCCATCCTAAATCTAGAGGACAATCAAGGAGGATAAACATCTCAGGACCCTGGGGGGGGGGGGGTCATTGGGTATTTCTAGGTTTAGTCACAAGGATGCAAGGGAGCAAGGGAGTTTCCCTGATAATAGTTCACCTGGGTTTCTGGGAGTACAGTGCCCATGTCATCTCCCCCCTCTCCTAGTATGTAAGGGAAAAGGGACGATGGTCTCAGAGTCTTCTGTAACTTCTTCAGAGCTGAGAATGAGCATAGAGTTGTCCCTGCCTAATGTTAGGAGAGAGAGGTATTGACTGTAGGTCATGTCCAGAGTATCAGGCTGGGATGGTTGCATCAGGTTATGGTGGCATCTGGCATCTGGGTGATTCCCATGAGTTCTTTTACCCTAGAAGCAACTAGAGAGATGACAAGGTTACAAATACAAGGTCCACATATGCCACAGGGGAGTAGCCAAAATTGGAGTGGTTGCTAATCTCCTTAAAGCCTCAGGTCTTGAATATACCTCAGAGACACTGAGACCTTGGGCTAGGGGCCTGGGGTTCTCTCTGCTTTGGGGGTACTTCATACAGACCCAACAGTTAGAGGGACCCACTTTGGCTACTGCTTCCCCAAGCTGAATCAGAGAATTATATGTCCATCTGGCTGCGTATGCATGACTTAAATCATAGAAGAAGACCCAAAATTTAAGGAAAGAAATAGTTATGGTTAGGTAGTTAAGAGCTAAAGTAAAGGGGTTAAGATAGCAGAGAAGGAAAATCTGTGGGCACAGGGTCTTAGGGACATGTCCTCAGTGAATGCCTGGGTCCTAGGTAGCTGGGAATCTGCTTGGAGATGTGAAGGATGTCCAGTGACTGCTTCCCCTGATGGGCACACAGGTCACAAGGGGAGAGTCAGCCCCTAAGATAGAAGTGTAGAAACCAGGACTAGAGCAAACACTAGATCACCAGATAGAAACAGAGAATAATACAATACAGTACAATACCAATTGGCATTACACATTTGCATTTGGGTATCTTAGCCAACAGACTTCTTAAGAAATCATCTTCTAACAGGAATAGATCCCTTTAGGAAATCGAATTCCTGAGTTGTTTGCAGAGTTGGTATGTGATGTTTCTATTAAAGAATATCCTTTTGCAAAGTACACATTAACTATAACATCTATAAACACTTGAGAAACAATATTTTACAGATGAATTTCTTTACTCCAGATTCTGGGGAAAATTCAAGAGAGCTTTGAGCTATTCCAAGCTCAAGATCCAAACTTCGATTAAGGCTTCAAAAACAAGCCATCAATTAATAAACTTCACCCACTTCTCAAAGTATGTTCCCTAACAGTTTGAGAATGTTCAATTATTAACCTAATGGGTTGTTTGGGGAAATGGAAACTTTAATTTTCCAATTTGTATTATGTACTGATTATGGGAATTCATGTGTCACGAAGGAAGAAGGCCCAGAAAGGGAAAACATCTCCAAGTCACAAGGGACACAGTGAGTGGCTTTATATACCAAGCAAGGCTGTCACTGCCATTATTGTTTCACTCAATTATTAGCAGCCTAGATGGTCAGTTAAGTCCAGTCCAAGGTGAACCTTGGGCTGCCTTCTCTAATTATCCTAGGACTTTCTCTCTCCTTTGTGTACTTTGTCATCATTAGATCCCAGAAGCCTTATTTTTACTTACAGGACAAGTCTCACCCATTACAGCTCAGAGAAATTCTGCTTATCAGCAGACCAGAAACAAATTTCCATACCCTCAAACAAGCTTTTCTGACCATTTGCCCTTTCTAAGGATTCCATAAAGCCTATGAGTCTACATTATAGCAATTATTCTTACATATTTTGGCAATAATTAATTTATCACAATTTAGTCATAAAACCTGAACAGGAATGTTGAATTCATTAGCTCTATAGTAATATACAAATCTGGGCTAGATAGGTCATCTGAAGGAACTAAGACAAGATCAGTCAGGAATCTCTCTAAGGAATTTTCAAAGAAATTCCAGAATTATTTGTGATTTTCCACATACATCAATTCTAGAAATTATCCCCAAGTTAAAGATCCAATTATGAGAGCAGAACATTTATCTGGTCTCTTTCACCTTCTCTTACTCCCTCTCTCTCTCTCTCTCTCTCTCTCTCTCTCTCTCTCTCTCTCTCTCTCTCTCTCTCTCTCTCTTCCTTCAAAACCCTCTGCTTAAAAAGCAGAACACAACTTCCATTCTTCCTTCACAAATCTGCATACTCAGGCTTTATGGACTTTAGATCAAAGTCCCTCTTTCTTCTAAATTCAAACCCAACATACCTTCTCCACCTTCTCTGACTTGCTTTTATTATCATAAGTCAAACAACCATTCCCTTGGTATCACTTCAATTGCTAATTGGTAACCCAAAAGAATTCTGATTTAAAGGATCACTGTAATACTGTATCTTTAGCATAGTAGTCATCAGTTATAAATTTCAGTTCATAGTCCAAATTGGTAAACTGAGGTAACCACTGAGTATTGAACAAAATCTATGGTAGAGTCAGTTTTACAATGAGCCTTTGTTTACATCCAAGCAATATTTAAAATACATGTTTCAGCAGCAACTCACATAACATTTCAAAAAATTTTCATGAAGCATTTAGTATTATAGGACCTATTTTAAATTTAGAGATTTGAAACCTTTTAAGGCCCATAAACCTTAAAGCAAGCCTTTTGACAAGCAGGCTGATTATCTATTTTCAAGACAAAGAAATTAAATGTAATAATAAAGTTAGTCCAACTTTAATACACTGGGATGAAAACCATTGAGATGAAAACCATTTGATAATTTTAAACAAAAACCCATTTTTGGTAAGTTTAAACACTGCTAAAACCTATTTTACAAAACTGATCCATGGCTTTTCTATACAAACTGAAATTTCACTGTCTGACAAAATTAAAATTAGGATGTTTTTTTTAAACCCATATAAATACATGATCACAATTTTGAAATAAAATACCAATAAATACCTCTAATAGACTTAATAGATTTAAGCATTACTTCCTTCTGGCTAGTAGACAGGGAAAGGAGATTTATCAGGTCTTCTTATCTCTCCCTGTTTACCTCAAAACAGAAGATAATTAATAGGTTGTTCTACAAGTTGAAAAAAAACTTAATTTTAAAAGTGTATGACATATAAAAATCCCCAAAATAGGGGTGTCTCACAAGTTGTCTCTCTGTTCATAATCAACTCCCTTCCTCTCTGCAGAAGAGGAGGAAGACAGATCCAATCAGTGAAATGAAAGCTTCCCGGTTTCCTTTTCCCTATCTCAGCCTGGATTTCTCGGAGGGCCCTTGCCTTAAAATCCAAGTAAAGAGTAGAGTTTGGAGAACTGGGATCCTGGTGAGGGAATAAATCTAAAAGGTAAGGAGCTTCTGCTCATACAATATGTCCAATTGCCACCTGGTATTAGAATTTAGCATAACAAAAAGCCAATTTCCTTATCATTTTTTTTGGATGTTGCTCAGCTATTTAACATGAGAGAAAACAAACAAACAAACAAAAAATCCAACTGAATTTTCTCTCAGGCTGCTTAGGCTTGATCTCTTCCCAACAGGAGAGGACTGCAAGCATGCTTCTCCCTTTGTCTTAATTGGGTTGGCTAGTCCCTA
Organism: Monodelphis domestica; assembly: GCF_027887165.1. Classification (NCBI taxonomy): domain Eukaryota; kingdom Metazoa; phylum Chordata; class Mammalia; order Didelphimorphia; family Didelphidae; genus Monodelphis; species Monodelphis domestica. The sequence goes on from NC_077233.1 coordinate 110,872,805, forward strand.
TCTGGCTTGACCTCAGGCTTAAAAAAAATGGTATTACAATTTTAGGGTGCCATGGATAGGCCATGCATAGGCCATGCCTCTTGCTTACCAAGGATGTAACATGGCCATTCAACATTACAAAAAGAAATTGGTTGCTTTTTCTTTAAGCTGCTTAGGGCTAATTTTTTCCAATTTTAAGTATACACCCCAAAGGAGCATCTCGGGGTTCTCTCTGTCTCTGTCCCATTTAGATGTGGGATGGCCAATTCTACACCGAAGGGTCAACAACTGTGCATCCACAGACGTTGCCCATCCACGAGCACACAGTGTAATACTGAGGCAAGACTTCCCACACACCAGAACGTCTTCCGGTATAGAAGGGGAAGCTGACAGATAGACCCCAAACTCCAGAGGCCAGACTGATCTGGGGCTGATGGGAGAGAGAGTACAAAAGAGTTCCCACAAAGATATCACCCAAAAGATGGGGGTTACAGGAGTCAAAGAAAAGTCTCCTTCCTACCTGAGAAGCTGTGTCCTCATGGATGATCTGGGGTACAGGAGTAGCTTTCAGGAGATCCCCACATTGGGCACCAAAATGTTATGGGGTTTGGATGCATACCCCTGGGTTTGGGAAGGGTACCTTTTGCAAGAATGCAAGACTCCAAAACTTAACTTAAAAACAAAAAGAGAAATTGATTAATTTAGAAAGTAATGTTGAGAATGGCCAGGAGGATAGCAAGGTGGGACAGCAAGATGGGAAGCAGTTCCTGGGAGGACAGCATGAATGGAAAGGCTGTTCCTCCATGGGGACAGCATGGATGGAAAGGCTGTCCCCATAGACGACATCAGTTCTGGGGTTTTTATACTCTTTAGATGCTATGTCCTGATGTGGACATGACCTAGAGTATTAGTCCCTCAGGCATTTGGTGGGGTGAGGTGGTCATCTGACTGGGGTCTGCCTGGAGGCATAAAGATTCATCTCTTTGTCCATCCTAAATCTAGAGGACAATCAAGGAGGATAAACATCTCAGGGCCCTTGGAGGGGGGGGTCAGGGGGTCATTGGGTGTTTCTAGGTTTAGTCACAAGGATGCAAGGGAGCAAGAGAATTTCCCTGACAATAGTTCACCTGGGTTTCTGGGGGTACAGTGCCCATGTCACTTTCATCTGTAAAGTGAAGAGGCTGGACTTAGATAATCTCTAAATTTTCTTCAGGAAAACCAAATCCTAAAACCCTATGAATATTCTGTGGCATTAGCATCCTATAATATGCTTATCCTTTCTGTAATTGTTGCTTGTCTATAGGTACTGGCACCTTGGCACAATATTACTGCTTATGACTGCCTAAAAACAATCAGTTATCACACTGTGGAGATTTCTAACAACACTAAATAATAGTTCCCATTAAAAAAAAATATTAATAGCTAGTGACTTAATTGTGTATTTTATTATTTATAGTTACACTAAATGTGATGGAAACCCTTGGTATCTATTCATTACTCAATTTACTGTTGAAATCTATATATAATACTTTTTGCATTTGATTATTGTATTAGTTAACTTTTCTTGAAGTTGATTGAAGTTTAATTCTGCCTACATAAAATTATATTAAATCTGTGGTGGTTGATAATGTTGAAATAGCATTTTGAAGGAATAGCTAGGTAGCCCAATGGACAGAATACTAAGCTTGGAGTTGGGTTCAAATTTGGCCTCAGACACTTCCAGCTATATAATCCTGGGCAAGCCAATTAGTCCCAATTGTGCCTAACCCTTATTGATCTTCTTAGAATCAATACTTAATTGTTGATTCTAAGATACAAGGTAATGGTTAAAAAATGGTATTGTAATTCCAATCAGGATGAAATTCCCATCAAATTAACATCTAACTAGCAACTGCTTTAAATTATTCAGGATTAGCATTTATAATAAGTACAGATTTATGAAGATAGAGGATATAATGAATTATTCTCATGTGAGGCTTGTATTCTTTAAAACAAGTAAACTTCTGATAATTTTGTTTTATTCTCTAATTTTTTCACATATGTAAACTGTGCTTACCTAATTAGATTAGAGTTCCTCTAAGACAAGAACTTCTTTGTAACATAGATTTGAGTTGAGAATGAAGAATCCAAAGAATACTTAAAATCATAGATAATTAGAGCTAAAAGGCAGCACATCTAGTTCAACCCTAAACTTTTACAGTTGAGGATATAAAATGACTTATCTGAGGTCAGGATACTTCCTGAATTGAATAGAGAATGTTTTTCAATTGATCATGGGCACTTACCCTTGGGGGTTGGCTATAATTTATACAAGAGATCTGTGGAGTAAGGAAATATTCAGGAAGTTGGTTATCTAGGACTAGTGATTACTAAATAGAAAGGGAAATTTGAAAGCAAAGGAATTCACATGGTATAATGGGGAAGGGGTGAGAAACCTAGAAAAATGAAGGTCTCAGAGGTAGATAGAGAAAAAGGTCACTACTCTGGTTGCTAGCACCTTAAGGTTTCCTTTCACCTACTTCCTGATGTGGTGCCACAAAAGGGCAAGGAACTCTCCCCCCCCCCCCACTCTGGTGACTAAGAGTAATGAAATCAATGGAAGGTTCACTAATGTAGAAAGAAGTGGGCATCAATGATGAGTATAAGAGTATATTATCCAAGTTTTATCATAACCTGTTAGGAATTTAATTGCTGTGGGGCTAAGAAGAAGGACAAATAGATGTACATCCAAGATGATAAACCAGAAGCTTGTCGCTAGTCTCTTTCACGATTATCCTCTACATAAGGTATATGCATGGAGCATGAACAGTCCATAAAATCAAATGCTCATATGAAAATTATGTTCATGAACTTAAATTCATTCATCACATGATAATCTATTGTCATTTCACCTCTCCCTCTACTTTGCATTCTCTAATCCTGTTCTTCATCCTCACAGTGACCTGAAATCCCTTCTCCTTTCATTATAATTTCCAATCAATTCTCCTCTCAGTTCTTTCCAAGGTCATTATCACCCCTGCATTGGCTACATTCTTTTCTCTTCCCATCTTGGCCCCTTAGTAAGCCAATTCAATTCTATTCTATCCTCTTCTCTGAAGTCCCTTGCGCCTTTATCCTGTCCATCTTGCCCTGAAAAACCTCAGCCTTGTTACTTTCATCATCCACTACCTTCATTCTCACTCATATGCTTCTAAATGAAGCTAGAGAAAAATCATAATACTATGTTGATTGGTACAAATAAAAAAAATTAATCTCAGAGAGACTTTCAAAGTGACAAGCTCTTTTTTTATATCCCCCTACTAAATTATTATCCTATTCTCATCACAATGGTTTTTCTTTTTAAAAATCTAATTAATTAATTAATTGATTTAGAATAATTTTTCATGATTACATGATTCATATTTTTTCCCTGCCCTTCTCCCAGCCCTTTCTCGGAGGCAACAAGCAATTCCATCATTGTTCAAAATCTATTTCCATCTTAGTAATATTTGCAGAAGAGTGATCATTTAAAGTCAAAATCCCCAATAATATCCCCATTGAACCATGTGATCTATCATATGGTTTTTCTTTTGCATTTCTACTGCCACAATTCTTTCTCTGGATGTGGATAGTGTTCTTTCTCCTAAATTCCTCTGGATTATCCTGGGTCATTGCATTACTGCTAGTAGAAAAGTCTATTACGTTATTGATTGTACCACAATGTATCAATCTCTGTGTACAGTGTTCTCCTGGTTCTGCTCCTTTCACTCTGCATCAGTACCTGGAGGTCATTCCAGTTCACATGGAATTCCTCCAGTTCATTATTTCTTTCAGCACAATAGTATTCCATCACCATCAGATACCACAATGTGTTCAGCCATTCCCCAATCAATGGACACCCCCTCATTTTCCTGTTTTTTGCCACCACAAAGAACACTGCTATAAATATTTTCATGCATATTTTTTCCCTATTATCTCTTTGGGGTACAAACCCAGCAGTAGTATGGCTGGATCAAAGGGCAGGCAGTCTTTTAAAGCCTTTGGGCACAGTTCCAAATTGCCTTCCAGAATGTTTGGATCAATTCACAACTCCACCAGCAATGCATTCATGTCTCAATTTTGCTATCTCTCCTACATTTATGACTTTCCTTTGCTGTCATATTGGCCAATCTGCTAGGTGTAAGGTGGTACCTCAGAGTTGTTTTGATTTGCATTTCTCTAATTATGAGAGATTTAGAACACTTTTTCATGTGCTTATTGATAGTTTTGATTTCTTTATCTGAAAACTGCCTATTCATGTCCCTTGCCCATTTATCAACTGGAGAATGGCTTGATTTTTTTGTCACAGTGTTTTTTCTAAATCTTTTCATTCCTCCCCACGTCTATCATGATCTGAGGCCCTCATCCTGTCAGCAGTGTACTTTCCCTCATATTTCACTAAAGAAGTTGAGGCCATTTGCCAAAAGTTACCTCTCTTTTTTTCCCTCTCATCTCACCGCTCAGAGATGAATTCCACTACTATCTCCTTCTTCATGCTTGTCTTAAATGAAAAGATGGCTCCTCTCCTTGCCATGGTAAACCTTTCTGCACAGGCAATCCCATTCCATTCCTTCTTTTCTAGAAGATTAGTTCCTCCATCATCTCTACTCTCTCATTTCAATCCTTTCCTGCTTATTTTTCTTTCCTCCTGCTTACATGCCCTCCTATGTTTCCCCCATCTTCAAAAAATGTTCACTTAAATCCAGACATTCTCAATATCCATTCCCTTCTTTATCTAGGTTTTCATGACGCTGCTCCCTTGATTCTTCCCACTTCTGTGACTAAATTGCTTTCTTTATAGAGATGATTCTTGGATTTGTAGCCTGAGCCTCTTTCCTTACTTCTGAGCTCACATATCCATTTGTCTTCTGGACATCTAGAATTGGATGTCTTATAGACATCTGGAACTTGATACCTGGTTCAGATCACTTTCTATACCAGTTCATCTTTAACTCATGTGTCAAAGTGATCTTTCTAAACCATAGATCTATATATAATACCTCCCTTTTCAATAAATTCTAGTGATTACCTAACACCTCCAGGATTAAATATAAAATCCTGTTTGGTTTTCAAAGATACTCATAACCTGACCCACTTTGACCTTTCCAATTTTCCTATATCTCATACCCTGCTCCCCCTGTCTTCCGCATGTTCTTCCATCGAATAACATCTGCTGTTCCTCAAACAAGACACTCCTTACTTCCAACTGTGGACATTTTCACTGGCCTAGAATTCTCTCCTTCTCTGCCTCCTGGCTTCTTTGGTTTTTTTTTTATGTCCCCCTTAATATCCCACCCTTTACCAGAAGCCTTTCCTGACCCCTCTTGATTCTAGTGCCTTCCCTCTTTTACTTCCAATTTATCCTGTTTGTACATAGCTGTTCACATGTTTTTTGCTCTACCAAATCATAAACATTTCTTTGTGTCCCTAGCTCTTAGCCCAGTGTTTGGTATATAAGTAGCAGGTTAATAAATGCCTTCTGATTCATTAATCTATCCTGTTAATAAATGCATGACCCAAATTATTTTTTTGGAAACCAGAAATAACATATCTAGAAATGAATAAAACTAGATCTGACTAGCTTTTCACTCTGCAAATCTGAATATGATGACAGTTCTACTATATGGGGAAAAGGACATTTTCCTTACCACATCCTTGTTTATTGATCCCTGTAAGGAGTGCTATTATTAGAATTTAATTAAGAATTCTCCTTATAGTTCTTCTGAATTTAATACTTTTCATAATGTAGCCCCCAAACCTGAAAACTAACTGAAGGAGGGTTATTTTTTTTTCCGTAACTACAATATGCAAATAGGCAGGGAAACTTGAGACGGCAGAATAAGAATAAGGAACAAAGAGTAGTTCTGTTAAACTGGAGGATGAGAGTAGAAATAGGTTGGGGGAGGAGGAATCCGAAAACCAGAATTAAAGGTTAATAAATTTTCTAGGAGAAACATAATGTGATCAGAGCAGTACAATAGAAAGTTTACTTATTTGGTCCACTGAGAAGAGTTGAGAAAACTTGTTTCTCCCCTCCTTTAAAAAGGTGGCAAGGGGGCAGCTGGGTAGCTCAGTGGATTGAGAACCAGGCCTAGAGACGGGAGGTCCTAGGTTCAAATCCGGCCTCAGCCACTTCCTAGCTGTGTGACCCTGGGCAAGTCACTTGACCCCCATTGCCTAGCCCTTACCACTCTTCTGCCTTGGAGCCAATACACAGTATTGACTCCAAAATGGAAGGTAAGGGTTTAAAAAAAAAAAGGTGGCAAACTAGGATAAGTGACATTAGACTAGACATACCCCTGAATCTAAATTATGATCTTATTGAAACACCAGAGGATGTGGCTATCAATTCAGAGGGTGCAGTGATCACTTAAAAACCCTGTAATCTCTATCCACTTTGATTTAATCAGCCAACCCTCTGCTGTAACAATTACCTGGTTCTTTAATCTAGGGCCTTTACAATCCTAGAAATCCATACCATGTCTTAATCTATCTCTCCCACACTTTGTCTCTTTAAGAACTGTGGTGCAAAACTCAGTCCTTTTCAGACTCAGAGAAGTCACTCCTCTGAGCTGAGAGAGTGAATGCTTGTCACTGTGAACTATAAATTTCAAGATGCCACGTCAGTTGTCAAAGTCCTATTATATTATACTGCAGTGAAAAAATACCTATGGTGGCAGGCATAGTGGTACTGATTATATGTAGTGGGTGGTTTGGCTGAAAATCTCTTTCCTCTCTTTTCTATTCTTTATTACAAAGGGTGGCTTATTGAATAGGGGAAGGAAAGGGGTATATTTGGAGTTGAAGGAACTATAAAAACAAAAGGTTATCAATAAAAATAGGTTTTAGGTTTTGTGTGTATGTGTACATGTATGCCTGCATATGTTCATATGTGCATGTGCTTTAAAGAATGAGTTAGCTATATAATGAATTGGAGAAGCAAAAGGAAAAAAGAAGAGATTAGGGTCTAAATTAGTTTTTACTTAAAATCATTAACCATCATCAAATACATATTCAGTAAACAAAGAACAAAAAAGATAGTTTATAAATATGTGAATTCCTGTTATATACAATTTTGAGTATATCTTGAATTTAATATGTTAGTAACAAAATTGCCATTTGTTTCATCTTCTGGTTTTCTTTTTGGTTTCGTCTTTGTTTCTTTGTTGCTCTTTTCTTTCTGTTTCTATTTTGCATCTCTAACACTACCCATTAACTCAACCACACACCCATAAAAACCCTCCTTTGTTACAAATGATATAGTCATGCAAAACCAATCCACACATTTCTATACCGTCTCACATACTAGACTTTCATGAAATTCTCTACCCTCTAGCTAAACTGGATTACTTACCAGTGTCTGCCAATTAACTTATCCTCTCTCACTTCTGTGTCTTTGTACATGAATTCTACCATGCCTGTAATAAACTATTCCTATAAGAATCCCATCTTTCCTTTTGAAATCTTCCCCCTATTTCAAGGCCGAGTTCCATCTGCTCCATGATTTTGTTCTTCAGTAATTTCAATTGTGTCTAATTCTTCATGATCCCATTTGGAGTTTTCTTGGCAAAGACAACAGAGTGGTTTGCCTTTTCCTTCTCTAGCTCATTTTATAGATGAGGAAACTGAGGCAAACAGGAATAAGTGACTGGCCCAGGGTCATACAGGTGATAAATATCTGAAGCCAGTTTCGAACCCAGGAAGAAGAGTCTTCCTGAATTCAGGCCTGGTACTTTTATCCTCACCACCTAGCTGCTCCTTCCATGGTACCTTCGCTGATCTTTCCAACACAAGTAATCCCTCCCTTCTTGAAATTCTTAGGAAAATGTTTGATAATTCATTGTTTCCTAACCACTAGATTACAATCTTCTTGAGGGCAGCAAATGTATTGTTTTGCCCTTGCATTTCAAGCACTAACACAGTGTCTCATACATGGAACATGAATGATCAGGAAAACCCAGGGTTTGCTGTCCTGAGAACCAGAGTTTACTTCAATCTCTATGGGAAGTTCCCCAATCTACTATGTGCTAGTGCAACAAATTAACCTTTTGAGGGGTGTGGGGAGAGGGGAGAGAAGTCCTCACTGGAAGTCCAAAGGAAGGAATGTACTACCAAAGGGAGAAAGATACAAAAAAAAAGTCATGTCTTTAGTTCTTATTGACCATAAAGGTTCTTCCAAGAAAAGCATATTAAACTAGGATGTCTCTACCCCACCCCCACCCCATAGTAGATAATCTATAATTATCTTTGAGGCAATTCCCTAGTCCTTGGGAACCAATAAATGTATGTGCCCCTCAACAATGGACCAGAGTACATGTCCAGTTTCACAGATGTCCCAGTCTAGCAAATTAGTGCTTCCTTCCATCATCCATGTTATATACATGGAGTTTTATGCTAAACTAACTTTTATTGAATCGAACTGAATTTATAAAATCATAAACTTTAGCGCTACAAGGTTCTTCTGGCTAAATCTAATGATGCTAATCCAACTTCCTCATTTCAAAGCTGAGGATTAATGTCTTGCTCAAGCAAATGGCAAAATTGAGATTCAAATCCAGGACTTCCAAGTCCCATATCCAATGACCTAATCACTATATCATGTGACTAATTTGGTTGATTATCTTTACCTCATAGGTTTTTCTAGGGTAGACTGTGACCCATGGCCTACTAGTCAGAGGCAGGCCCATATCACTCAGTGCAAAGGCTATTATGTAAAAGTAAACAAAAGGGTCTGCCTAAGGCTTGTCCTCTCCTACAAGTCCAACAGGTTGCCTTTTGACCTAGAATCTTTGCAGTGGGTACTTCTCTAGATTTTGGGCCCTGTCAGTAAGTCAACCTTACTAACGTTTCAACCACCATTATAAAAATGTTTTACATGACTTTATATGTGTAATGACTATCATACTGCTTGCTCTCTCAATAGGTGGGGGAAAGGACAGAGGAAGAGAGAGAATTGGAATGCAAAATTTAAAAATAAATGAAAAAAAATTATATATAAGCCATGAGTTCAAAGTTTATTAAGTATAAGCAAACTGAAACTAGGCTTGTTTGCTCACATCAAGGTAATATTTCTTCTTTTTTAAATAGTTCTTATTTTTTTTAAATCCATGGGAATCCACTATTTTAAGCTGTTGTTCAGTTATTTTCCATACTCACACTCTGGGAACACATGGTAGGTAACAAGAGCCTCAGAATCAAAGCTGTGAGTCTTGGCTATAGCATTAATTCTTTGTTAAGATAGGTGAGTTTTATCAAATCAGTCAGCTTTAGCATTCCCACCCAAGGACTGAGGTGGGGCTAGAATGATCTTTCAGCTCTGACCTTCCATGGTTCTGCTCTCTAGATACTTAATGCACTAAACTTCTAAACTTCTGGTTAATGATTCCTTCCAGAGAATAAAGGAAAATAAGTGTAAATGAGCTGTGGGTAATTTATGAGTTACTACAACTGTACCTCTTTAGTTCTATACAAATGTTTCCAATTTTTAGGTGATATTTGTTCTTCATCACTGATACTAATTTTCCCATATATTCCTCTGTAACAAGAATTGCAAACATGAGGCAAAATCATGCAAAAAATTATTATTTATTGGTTATTTGTATATTATAACTGGGATAAATTCATTTGGGGTTGAGTACAGCACAGCTGAGAAGAATCCTAGGTGGTTTAGAGAGAGTATAAGTATGTATAATGTTGCCAAAAAGGAGCAGCTTGTTCCCTCAGAGACTGAGGCTGGGGAAAGGAGAGTCTAGAAGGAAGAAAAACAAAGTTCACTGCCCCCATGTACATATCCATACTGTGGAGTAAAGCTCTATTTGTCCCATACTAGTTATGTCTCTGATTTGCCAATGATGCAGTAGGGGGAAAAAAAAAACAAAACAAAAACACTGGATGGAATCAGAGGACCTGGAGTAAAATCTTGGTTGTTACTCACTATCTGTAGGACCTAAGTTCCTTATCTCTCTGAGCCTCAGATTCTTTTTCTATAAAACAAGGAAGTTGGGCAAGATAACCTCCAATTCTAAATTCTAATTTTAAATCTGTGGTCCTAATTATCCTGGTTTAGTCTTAATCATTGTTATCTATGTATATTTGGCTTCTAGTACCTTATTTGTCCTATTTCTCCTTTATAGAATACTTTCTCCTCAACTCTTAATTCTTTTCTATTATTACCTTCAAGACCCTTTGCTCAAGATTCACTTTCTTTATCATGTTAACCTTAAAGTCTAGCCTTAAGCTACTAATGTCTGGCCTTACCTCATCATGGCATCAAATGATCATGGGATCTCAGAGGTCATGCTGGTGAAATGCATGTTCTGATAGGTCCTATCCCAACTGTAATGACTTCAAGTATGAGACTGGCAATTTTATATCTGTAGCTAAAATGAGAGAGAGAGGGGCTCAACACTGGAGGTTTGGCTACCAGGTGACGAATGTTATGGATCACAGCTACCCTAGGAGAGTGCTACTAAGGTGTGTTAATAAGGCCTGGAATCTATAGCTGTATATCCACACCCATGATATTATGTATCTTCACCATACTGATATGTTGTGTTTACTTATTCACTTTATTACTTCCTTACTTATAACTTGTACTAAATACAAGTGCTGTAATTAAGAACATGTCGTCTTTCTCTAACTTCCATAGGGACAAACTCCTGGGGACTTAGGACCATGTCTTCTATAGCTTTTGTTTCTTCTTATGATCTAATATATTTCTGTCTATGTAGTAGGCAATCAACAAATGCATGCTTGTTTGCTAAATGAATACTAGACACTTAATTAGTGAAGTGCTTCTGAACTGATAGCAACAGATAAAGGCAGAATTGTATAATAAAATAATAATATTGATAACTTTTATTAAGCACATGTTATGTGTCAGGCACTGTTAAACATTTTACAAATATTATCTCATTTCATCCTCATGATAATCCTAGAAAGTAGGTACTATTATTATCCCCATTTACAGTTAAGGAAACTGACGCAAACAGAGGTTAAGCGACTTGCCTTGGGTACTCTGTGGCCAAATTTGAATTTAGGTTTTGGGCTCAAGTCCTGATTTTGATGCATATCAGCTACATAACTTTTGACAAATGATTTCCCTTCTTTACATCTCAATATTCTTCTCTTTAAAATTAAGAAAATAATACTTGGACTTGATTCTGGAGGAATATAATATTTGTTTGGGGAAAGAACAGGTGACTACAGATAAAATAAGGTGATCTTTATGCTAATTTAAATTATGCCTTATCTGTTTCAGATAAAGAGGAAGGGAAGGCAATTTGCAAAGGTCATAGATTTAGAACCAGAAGGACCTTAGAGGACAATGATTCTATCTCTCTTATATAGATGAATAAAATGAGGCTCAGAAAAGTCAAATGATTTGCCTAGAATCACATAGCTACTAAGTGTCAGAAAGTAGGATTTGAACCCAGATCCTTTTTACTCTGAGCTGTGAACTCAGCTACTCTTCCATGTTGCCTTGAAGGAGAATGACCTTTCAAATGTAATGGAATTTGAAGAAGCAGAAAGAAGTTGCCTAGAAATGGTTCCCAGTACAGTAATAGCAAACAAATTTAAGAGAAAGTAGAGCAGAGCAGAGGTTAGCACTGGTGCTTGCCCTTGCTTGTTGGACTAGGCATTGGTGACTGTGTGTAGGAAAATCACTATGGAGAGGACACCACCACCCTTCATATGCAATCTCTAGGGATGTGATGGTGAACTTATGACACATGTGTCAGCACTGACACATGTAGCCATTTTCAATGACACCAGCCATATATGGGTTTCCGTGTGACTCAGGGCCCAGGAGTCACCTGGGGAGCCACCTGCCTAGCCTGGTCTGGGGGAGGGGAAAGGGTGAGGGTGAGTTGCTCCACAGGCTGGATGCAGGGGAGAGTGGAAGGTGTAGAGCCAGCTGTCTGGGGAGGAGAGGGGAAGGGCTCCAGCCCACGTGCACAGAGGAGTGTCTGTAACCCATTACTAGACACTTTTAGCACCCTGAAAAATATAGCAATGGCTTTACTTTCAATTTTTCCCTCTATGTACTTTTGTGAGACCTTATTCTCAGTGTTAAATATCAAAAACAACAAAAGAGACAGATTGACTGACAAAATTAGTAGCGCTTGCTTGGGCTTGAAGTGTACAAAATACCCAACCTTCAGTTGAAGATTTAGCCAATGAAATTCAGCAACAAAAAAGTCACTAATAGGCAGGTTAGTTAAAGGATTCCCCCTCCCCCTCACTTATCTTAGTTCACAGCACCCCACACAAGTTAAATGATATCAGGATTCACAAAAGAAATTGACTGACAGATGAATGAAGAAGTCACTAAGCAAGTAAGTTTAATAATTAGTTTTTGGTTTATTAAATACAGCAATATATTACAATTCTATATTTTTGTTATTTAAACTATAAATATCACAAAATTATGGAAGTTTTTTTTTTTCCTCAAAGTGACACACCACCCTAGTTATGCTTGGTTTTTTGGCGAATTTTGACACACCAAGCTCAAAAGATTGCCCATCACTGCTCTAGGGAAAAATAATTACCCAAACATTTTGGCTTATGTGTTGGTGAAAGGGAGGAATGAAGCTGTTCAAGTATGCCTGCTGGGTTCAGGTCAAAGTCCAGTGGTTGGAAATACTTTGCAGAACACCCAGTCTTTATTCTGTCCTAGCCTGAAACCCTGGTAGTATTTTCTTGGAGGACTCTGTATTTCAAAGAATTCCTTTTGTCCTTGGCTGATTGAGTCCTACCACATTAAGGTTGATAATGCCGACCTCCTTACTGTTCTATGCACAAGATACTCCATCTCCTGATTCCCTACTCCATCTCCTGATTCCCTCTGCCCCACATCTGGCATTCTCTCCTTCCTCATCTCTTCTCCTGGCTTCTCTGGCTTCCTTGAAGTTCCATATTCTACAGCAGGGGGTCCCTAAACTTTTTTACACAGGGGGCCAATTCACTGTCCCTCAGGCTGTTGGAGGGCTGGACTATAAAAAACTATGAACAAATCTGTATGCTGCTGTTGTCTGGGATAGTGGAGGCTGCAGCCCTGGCTGGGATAGGCCTGTCACACCTTGTACAGATCCATCACCGCCACCACCCACCACTATTCTGGGCAGCAGTATACACATTGCAGAATCCCCTCCCCCAGATCACTACTCACCATGCTGACATCTTTCATTGTGCAGCCACATAATCCTTTGCATGGTGCCTCATTCTCAGTTACTCTCAGAACAAGACACCATATGCAAAGGATTATGTCACCGAAGTAGTACTGTACATGAGTGATGCCATGCTTTGTAGTGCCACCACCTACAGTGCTCTTCTCACTGACCATCAATGAAAGAGGTGCCCCTTCTGGAAATGCGGTGGGGGCTGGATAAATGGCCTCAAGGAGGCTGCATGTGGCCTGTGGGCCATAGTTTGGGGACCCCTGTTCTATAGGAGGCCCTTCCCAATCCCTTTTAATTCAAATGTCTTTCTTCTATGGATTTTTCCTATGTATCTTGTATATAGCCTATTTGTACATAGTGGCTTACATTTTGTCTTCCCTCTTTGGTTGTAAGCTTCTTCAGAACAGAGACTTTTTTTTAATTTTTTTAAAACTTTCTTTGTGTATCCTACTACTTAGCATAGTTCCTGATTCATAGTAGACACTAAATAAATGCACTTAATAATGATTACTAAATGACTAATCAACACAAGGAAGCAAATATTATTAATGGTTTAAAGAACGTTTTCTAGGTCATTTGAAGTGAGAATCACTTTGTTTAATTATTTGGGGTGTGTGGCTCAATTAACTCATTTTAATAGTTAAATACAAAAATAAATTTAAGTCACCATCAAACTTTTTAGTCTTTATTCTTTGAGTAATTCTATTTCTGAAAATGTCCAATTGACCCCAAGGAAAGGTTTATTATTATTTATTATTATTAAAATATTTTCAGAGAGCATGTTGAAAACTCCTATAAAACCTTCAGATCCATAGAGCCCAGAAATGTTCAAATGAGAATAAACTTACTTTGCTATTGGCCTTCATAAAGTCATGCCTTCTCAGCAGAAGCAGAAGGTCAGGGGATAATTGTGACCTACTTGGATCATTTAGGTGTCAGTAAGTTATGGAACACATAAGTTTACATATAGTCTGGGAATAGGTAGAGACAATCATCTGGTCTTCTGACTCATGACTCATGATAAGAAATCATCTTGGACTAATAGTTCCAAAGAAATGGATAATCCATCTTCAAATTTGAACCCTCAAATCAATGTGAAAAAAATTGAATTATTTCTTTGACTGAATGAAATTTATATAGAATTATAATTGTGGAACTTGAAAGTTGTTTTACTTCTTTTCAAGTTAACAAGCATTTGTTGAGTGCCTTTGAATCTTAAAGGCCTTCTTAACCTCCCCCTCTTATTTTCCAGCCTCATTATACATTACTCCCATTTTTGCACTCTATGGTTCTACCGAACTGTTCTCTGTTACTCACACACAATAACCCATCTCTAGTCTCCATGTCTTATTTGCAATTCCCTCATGACTGCAATGCATATCTTTATCTGTTCCACCTCATAATTCTTTACTTCCTTCAAGATACTGCTCAAGATGCACCTTCTACAGCGAGGGTCCCCAAACTATGGCCAGTGGGGCACATGTGCCCCCCCAAGACCATTTATCCAGCCCCCACCCCACTTCCAGAAGCGGCACCTCTTTCATTGGTGATCAGTGAGAGGAGCACTGTATGTGGTGGTGCCCCAAAGCGTGGCATCACTCATGTACAGTACTACTTCCGGTGACATAATCCTTTTCATGTGGCGTCTTGTTCTGAGAGTAACTGAATGAGAATGAGGCACCATGCAAAGGATTATGTGGCTGCACAATGAAAGACGTCAGCATGGTGAGTGGTGGTCTGGGGGAGGGGATTCTTCAATGTGTATACTGCTGCCTGGTATGGTGGTGGGTGGCAGCTGTGATGGATCTGTGCAAGGTGTGACAGGCCCATTCCAGCCAGTGCTGCAGCCTCCACTATCCCAGACAACAGCAGTATACAGATTTGTTCATAGTTTTTTATAGTCCAGCCCTCCAATGGTTTGAGGGAGAGTGAACTGGCCCCCTGTGTAAAAAGTTTGGGGACCCCTGGTCTACAGGAAACTTTTCCTGATTCCTTCCAATTGCTAATGCCTCCTCTTTCAATTTATCTGAAATGCTTTCCCTTTGCCTTGCAAACTACTGACCTCCATGGCTTCCTTTAACTAAAATCCCAACTTTGATGGGAACCCTTCCCAAATTGCTTTTAATTCCAGTGCTTTCTCTTTTAATTATTTTCTATTTATTCCTTTCTTGCCTTATTTTGTATATATTTGTTTGGCTGTTAAGTCTCCCATTAGATTGTAAGCTCCTTGTGGGTAGAATTGTCCTTTGCCTCTTTTTTGTACCTCCAGGACCTGTTATGTTAGCACAGTGCCTGAAACATAGTAGGTACTTAATAAATGTTAATTGAACTGAAAATTATATCTAGTTTGTATTTATTCTATGTGTACTTGTTATTTCTTCTCAAATAAGGTAAGCTTCTTGGAAGTATGGACTGTTTCATTGTTTTGTACTTCTTCCTCAGCACTTTTGCAGTACCTAATGAGTGGTAGGAACTTAATAATTGCTCGATTGTTTATACTAATTTGGCATTCAATTAGATGCTTCCTTGTTTTATCAGTTACCTTTTTATATGAATGTATCACCCTCTTACCTAAGAAAGTACAATGAAGCTGGGATGGATGCTTGCTGCTTGAGACAGAAATCCTCAAGTGTTCTCATGCAATGAGGAGGAACTGAAAGATAAGAAGTGAGTAAACCCCTAAGAGGTGTTTTTCAAAGGTCTGGCAAACATATGCTGTTGCAAGCAATAAGAGAGATCACAACCAAAATGGTGTGAGGAAGCAAGAGGGCTTGCTAAGAATCCTTGCTTCCACCTTTGAATGCAGGCAGCCTCAGTAGGAGTAGGGAATAGTGGGATGGGAGGGGAGGTCATCTGAGGATGAGGCAGGAAAGTGGTTATCTGAGGCACAACCAAGAGAAGAGGAGGGAAGAATGGCTATCTCTGCTACTGAAGCTGCTGCTGTGACTATGAATTTAGGGAGGAAAGAATGGCAAGATAAAAAGGGAAAAGACTATAGCTGAACAGAAAACCATTGCAGAAAGTTGCCTGTTTACTAAAAAATGACTGGAGAAACTGCTACATTCTGTTCCTTATTTTAAAAAAAAAGTTAGTTTGTTTTCTGTATTGGCTCGGTGTTCTCAGAATCCAAGTATCCTTGGGAAGATTTAAAAAGGCCTCAGTAGGAGACTGATCACCCTGAGACAGAAATGAGGGAGATTCTTTTTCAGATCTTTGAGATTTATCACCAGCTGGGAGTTCTGGATGAACCAAAGAGAGTTTTATTGATACATGTTATTATTATAGTCCCTCAAAGTAGAGAAAAGATTAAATGAATTCAGATCAAATAGAAACTTTGGCACAGCCTGAGCCAACTATGTTCTTGGGGGGAGGACAATTAGAAAGTAGAAAACCTGACTCCTTTCCCTTAAGGGCAGCAACCTTGGGCAACTCTTCTCCCCATTGTTCTCTAGTTCAAGGAAAGAGTCCCATCCCCCAAAGGTTGGCTATGGGTACTTGATTAAATGACAGTCCTGCCAATTGGGATGCCAGAAGGGAAGTATTTTGAAAGTGTGGCTCTGCCCACACTCTGGAAGGGGCAAGAGTATGGGGGAAGATAGCCTTCTCTTTTGCCAAATGCCTCCAAGCCACCATCACCAAGGTGAGATTAGATTCAACAAAGGTTTATTAAGTGACTATCTTTTGGTAAAGCTTTGGTTTTGAAGACCTGGAGAGTATAGGTCTGGCCAATACTCACTTACTCTTAAATGTGCATAAATAATTATGCTATAAAATAGAATAAAAGTAAAAGAGAGATTCAGACAAAGTATTTTCACTTGGGAAAGGGAGAAGGGGATAAAGTCTTCATAAGAGGTTGGGAAAAATTGAAAAAAAAAGATTTCAACAGATGGGGATGAGGAAGGAGTGTGTTCTAGGCATAGAGGAAAACCTGAACATTCTGTGGAAGTGAGAAGGTAAAGGACAAGTTCAGGTAGTCCAGTTTGACTGG